>NC_057807.1:586624881-586636694 GCF_018294505.1 Triticum aestivum | reverse complement strand
ACGAGTATTCTTAACTAGGATTTCGCTTTTTTTGGGGTATAGGATTTTTCTGTGGGGAAGGGCAGCAGGATTAATTTTTTTTAGGTGAAGCAGTAGGATTTTTCTAACACAAAGGGGATGCACTTCATTTAGGCCCATCTGCCTGTCGACTAGAGCGAAGCCCACGGACCAGTCCACGTGCGCCGAGCGTATTGTTGTTACTTAGCTCGACCGGATCCATCTCCAGCCCACTACCCACCTGCATCTCGAAAGCATCGCGCAGCATCAGGCGATTCGACCTCGCCGTTGCTCGGGCGCCGGAGACGCCGACGCCGACGAGATGACGGTGTTCCACTTCCTCAACTGCGCGGTCCTCACCTTCGGCCCCCACGTCGTCTACTACTCCGCCACCCCCCTGTAAGCTACCCCCCTATACCCCCCTCCTCCCCTCTCTGCCCACGAGATCCGTATCCCAAACGTGGTAGATCTGTGTCCGTCAAGCGGTCCGGTCCTTGCTTGGTTGCGTGATCTGGGCACGGCGGAGTAGGAATGCCGTACAGTGTTAGTTCCGCGTGCGATTTTGGCTTGTCGGATGGGGTTTTGGTTAGTGTACTTCCAGTGAATTTTGCTCAGTTGAGGTTGTGTTAGGAAGGTATTGGTTATTGGTTTAGTGCGTGGTCTAGACGAGTTTATGCTGAAATGTTCGCTTGGATTCGGCCTTTGTCGGGTGAATTGTGCTGTTCGAATCTGATTGGCTTAGTCATAATCAGTGTGGTTTATGTGTCCTCTAGCAAGTAAGTTCAGAGCATCGTAGCTCATTTTGTAAGCTGGAAGGGAACATAATATAGTACTCCCTCCGTTCACTTTGTAAGTCGTTTCAGACAACTAAAAATGGGCTGCTTCGCACGCTGTATGAAATATCTTCAACGCCTTATAAAAGTGAACAGAGGGAGTAGAAAACATGCCTGTGTGAGTTGCATGCTAACAATATGAAGTGCTCTGAGTAATGAACTCAAACCTCGTCAAGAACTTGATGTTAGTTAAACAAGAGAATACATGATAATTCTATCCATGTGCTGAGTAAAGAGTTACTATGCAATTGTCTGATAGTGATATGAAGCTGTAAAACATTCTAGCTGCGGTGAAGACATTTGAAGTATTTGATAATAATTCTAGGAAGGTAGTAACTGTATTTAAGTAGACACTGTTATTTGTAATTGGTGTAACGCTCAACTAATACTAAGCTAATCAGATTTGATTTGAAACAAAAATATGATTATTTCCTTTATTTTTTCACTTTTACTTTGTAAGACAGTGGTACTAATTCCACACAAGGAGCAAGCAAGGGTTACAAAGAGTGTGGAAGATGACTTTGCTTTAATTTTTGGTCTCGACCTAGAAGGCACTTTCTCCTTTCAATTTGTATTCTTTTCCTTTACGAAATTGTTGTTTAGTTGCGTCAATCATAGACAAGGCATGCACCCGGATAATTACTCTTAGGTTCGTTTCTTGTTATCAATACTCCAAATGTATACGACTACACAGTGGCGTTGCTACTCCTTGTTTGTGATGTCAAGCAACAACATAAAATTTGGGTTAGCTCCACTAATAGGCTTGTGATTAACTATAGCTGATCTACATATTGCATAAGTATATAGCCTTGACATCACTAGGTCTGACTCCTAGCGCTGCCGCTGTGACATCACTAGGTTTGACTCCTAGAGCTGCCGCTGTGACATCACTAGGTTTGACTCCTAGAGCTGCCGCTGTGACATTCTACAAGTCCAGGGCAAATTCAGTTCAACAAAGTTTCTGACCACAACCAATGAGAACACTACAAACAATAAACAGCAAACCATTGTAGTATGACCTTCATATGTGAACAACGTCCTTCGGCACACATCTATTGAAAAAGCATCAGCAGAAACAACCTTTGACATATATCTATTGCACTCATCTTTCCATCTCCACATCATCCAAGAATTACTTAGCAAATATCTAAATAAACCTTACATTATATGATCTCTAACTTATCCGGACTCCAGCAGATAGTTTTTTAAACGGCAAGACCTAGCCTGGCCTGCACAAATGCTAGTCCACATATTTTATAAATACTTAAATAGGTCCACGATCAATCATCAGCCCATCACTTGCACCCATATTATCTACACTATCTTGCAATCTTGTTAAGCATCTGAAGTATCATCAATGGCAGCATACACCATTAAGATCTTTCCATCTTTGCGCGCATTGCTCTTTTTGCCCGTGCTTCTATGGCAACTACCAATCTACAGTACTTCCCACCAATTATGGTAGTGGGTGCCATGGATCTGTGTAGGCAGTATATGATGTAGGCATTCAGCACAGGTGGCTCCACAGCCATGACCATATGGAAACCCATGTCTTTCCTGCAGAAGCAGTGTTGCATGCTGCCGTAGTGATAGTATGGTGCCAGCTGCCAGATGTTGCTGAACATGCGGGTTCTTGATGCATATGACGGCGATGAGGCTGCTGTATATGGGAAGCATGCTGCCAACCTACTTCCATATGTCCCTTCTGGTGGTTGATGAGCGGGTTATATACTCCAGTAATAAGAGTTGCACACTATAGTGTGTGATTGTTAAAAGATAAATACCAACGATTAAGGGGTGTAGTCCAGTAATAACTTTGACATACTATAGTGTATGACTCGTCGAAATAAGGACCATAAATGGGGTATTGATCTTCTGCATTAAACACTGGTGTAAAAGCAGTAATAAGTTTCCCATACTACCTTTTGCAGGTCAGAATATGACACGATTGGCACTAGTGTAAAAGCAGCTGTTGTTTATCTTGGAGCAGCACTTGTAAAGGTGAGTAACTAGTCATGGATTCTTAGCACCATGATTGACATGCCCAAACAATCCACCATTCATTTATCTGTCATTGCTTGAGAAACTTTTTAGTTGTTCGATCAATGTGCTCTTGCCAACTACTTGACTTATACAATTAACATGTTCTTTGGAATGACCACTCAACTAGTCCTTTTACTTTTACATCCATGTACCAGTTTTGAGAGCAAACTGGTTGTCCGAGCCTCCGAGGGTTGTATGCCACTCAGCAGGTTGATTTTTTTTGTCTTCGAAATTCCCATGAGTTATTAAAAGGTTGTAAATGGCATCTCAGTTTTGCATGGTTTGTACTGGTTATCTTCCCTGTTATGCAGTTCTGTTTGTCCAAAAATCACAGTACAAGTTGAAGCTTGTCATCCTGATATTGTCAGCTTAGCCTGTTACCACATGACGATTTACATTGCCTAGTTTATGTTTAGTTTTTGGCATGCTACACCAGTATAGCTTTCTATGCTTATCACCAGTTGCATGGAAGAGATTTGTGGGATTGCTAACCATTGCTATTTATAATGGCAGCTTGTTTGTTTAGCAACATTCCTCAAAGTACCTGATGCGAATGATAGCTTTGATCCCTACCAGGTACATTTCATGCAGTTTAACAAAACATGCCTGGATATACCCTGTTTGCCAGTGTATCTAATCTTCCTATTATTTTCAAACCTGCAGGAATTAATGAAAATTCTAATTGGGTTTATAGATGTTGCTGGCCTTTATTTTGCTTTGACACAGTTGACCCACAGAAACATCTCCCAGAACCATAAGTTCCAGGCTGTTGGTCTTGGTGAGTTCATAGTTGTGCTTGTTCACTTTCTGACTTAATTTAGCTGAAGTGTCTCGTCAAATTATAACATTTCATATGTTTGTTTTAATCTTATTTCCTATCTCCATTATGTATGTTCACCTGCCTTACCACACGTTTAAATTGCTTATTTTTCTTTCCATACTGTGCTGGTCAACCTTTTTATGAACAGATGCATTTCTGATGTTGATCTTTGTATGAATTGCTGCTTGCCCTTTTACCTGTACTGAAGTTTGTTTTCGTGCTCATGCTTTTGTCATTCACACAATTGAAAGAATAGAGACATGCTTATTTTGGCTACTGATATCGTTTCTCAGGAAATTAAATGCTCTCACTTCACTTTATTTTGACCTCCTTAAGTTTGTTACTCCAGATAAATTTGGAAGCGATGCAATACTTCGACCAATTTCCAGCTGCAACTTAACCTTATCTTGACTATCATTGATCTATTGGACATTTTTGGGGTTTCAGGCTGGGCTTTTGCTGATTCAGTTCTGCACCGGCTGGCACCTCTCTGGATTGGGGCACGAGGGCTTGAATTTACTTGGGAGTACATATTCCAAGGACTTGAAGCAAATGCCAATCTTGTAATGCTACTATATAGTGTGAAAAATATAATGTCAGGTTCCTTGTTTTGATTATCCTAATTTCAGAAGACTTACTTTTGTACTTCTGCAGGTGATGACCCTCTCCCTTGCTGCATTAGGATCCTTGATGTGGCTGAGGAAGAACAAACCTAGGACTTTAATTCCAATTATTTATGCATGTGCTCTGCTTCTGGCAACAATGCCATCTATCACCAGGTAATCCCGTTTCTGTAATGCTGCAGTAATCCTCAAAAAGAATAATTATCATGCTCCAACATATGTTGATGTTCTTATACTGATAGATGTTGGTAAATCTAGCAGGATTTGTGTCAATCAATGTACATTGGCTTAATTCCTACCTCCTACACTTGCTCAATACGGATCTGAGAAAAATATATCCATCCACAAACATTTCTGCTGTATTCCATATCACTTTTGACCTACTGTCGTTCTTGTCGAAAATTTCACTACATTCCATCATGTTAACTCCAAAGTCGGTGCATCTCTCCTATCCATGGAATAATATCCTTAGTTACAAGTCAGTATCGACTGTCTTTGAACTTTGTCTCTCCTTGCGGGCCACTGAAATTTTAGGACAGACAGAAAGTTCAGTTAATCCGAAGTGAAGCCCTATTGTGTGCTGCACAATAGCATTTGTATTGAACATCACAAGCCATTGGAACTTGAGTAACATTGTCTTGGAAGTAATATCTCTTGTTTGCCAAGTTTACCAGGGCAGATTCTTTCAAACCAGACATACTTATGTTGCAAATTTTGGTAGACATGCACTAAAAGGATTTAGATGGATCACATGTTCTGTACCTGTTTTCAGTTGGAACATCGTTCTGCATTCATCTCCATTTGATTCATTTATCATGTGCTGCACTTTAATGGCCCGTGCTATTCAACTAAATTTCTTCCATTTTTGTTCACGCCGCTAAACATGCTAAAACAATATTGCAGTTACTTGCGGAGATCATTGGAGTGGCAGACTCCCAAGGTAGTCGGCTTCGAGCTCTTCTCCTCCCTGGTTATGGCTTTCATCAGCTGGCAGCTGTTCTCGGCTTGTCAGAGGCCGATGTAATCAACGAAACAAAGCACTGCGGGATTTGCCGGAGATTTGGCGCTCCCAAGATGTCTCTTGTTGTACTTCGGCAAAATTAGAATGCTGCTTAGAGCCTTGGCGCTACGATAACATATATTTTGAGGTTCAGTTGCAGAACGTTTTACTTTATTTGTCGGCTATAGTGCAGAAACACATGATCTAATGAGCGCAACTGTAACAGGTGCTCTTGTAGGAATCGAGCTAAAACGTAGCACCTTTATACCTTGTGTGTATTGCATATTCTCCTCAATAGCATTGCTTCTTTTAGACTGAAGCCAGGATATTCACTTACGTCGACAGATTACGAGAAAATACGCTGTCATTTCATATTTACACCCGCTACTACATGGTTTTGGTCAGGAAGAGATGTCAGACAACGTTGCATTATGACTTCTGAATGTTGTGATATCAGTCTTGCAGAACATTTTCCCTTTCGAAGTGTATTCCTCCTAGATTTGAAGAAATTACTCCCTCCGTCCCAAAAACGCTCTTATATTTTGGGACGGAGGGAGTAGATCAACATGGGCATAATCATCCTAAGGAATCTCGTACCTCTAATCTTGTGAGTCGAGTGATAAAATTTTAAAATAAATAGAGGGGCAAAAATTCCCGCGGGTGAATATCCTGTAGGAATTCTCCAGACCGAATGATCCTGAAGGGAGAACACACTGTTGTTCTGCATTTCCAAGTATATATGATTTTGATCAGCAAGATGTTAGACAATATTGCATTATGACTTCTGAATATCGTGTTATTATCTCGCAGAACATTTTCCCTTTGGAACTGTATTCCTCCTACAAGAATCAGACAAGTGGCGAACAATCGAGAGACAAATTTGCAGGGCTGAGCCTCCAAAAATGTGTTTCCGGGGTATTCATCAATCAATTGTCATTGATACAAAACCAAATGTAAAAATAGCATACATCACGTTTTATATATCACGGCTTACGCCCAACAGCCTGACCTGAACCGAAACGGCTGGTCAGGGCAGGCACACGGCGTTGGGTTGGGTTTCACTCACTCCTCCGACTCCTCGAAGGCCGCCTCGGCCCGGAGCAGCACGAAGCCGACGGCGACGCCGACGAGCGTGAGCGCGTTCATGACGACGGCGATCTGGAAGATCTCGCCGGCGGCGTTGCACTGCGCGCCGAACGAGCCCCCGCGCCGCTTCCCCGCGGGGCTCAGCGACGCCACGATCCTGGCGAACTTGTAGTCGGCGCTCTTGCGCACGCCCAGCATGGTCACCTTGTTGAGCCCCTTGAGGCCGCTGTAGGCGTTCATGCCCTCCACGTACGTCACGCCGGACCTCTTCTTGGCCGCCGCCGCCGCCGGCGCGCCGGCCAGCTGCGGGAGCGTGGCCACGGAGAGCGACGCCATCGATGGAGCTCGGCTGAACCTGCACGCGAACCCACGGAAACAGGCAAGGGCTGAGTAATCCGCAGAAATCGGCGGCGAGCTACGATCTGGTACGGGGAATGTGGGTTGGATTGCTTACCTTTTGGAGTTCTTGGAGCTGGAGGAGAAGGAGGAGGGAGTGTGGCCGGCTGCGGTGCTCGGGGTTGGGTGGGTCACATGGAGGGAAAGGAGTGGTTTTGTACGGGGGATCAGGGGAGGATAAGGTGCGGGAGGCAACGGGCGGTGGCCGGAGGGCAGTTTATCCTTGCCTCTGCAAAGGAGAAGGTCCAATTGGTGGCCAGATGGATCCCCATTGGCCGGACCTGGTCCACATGTGCATGCTTCCCCCTTTGGGGTCTCTTTGATTCAAAGGATTTTCATGGGATTTTTGAAGGATTAGAATCCTTGGGAATTTTCCCTACGTTCGTCGTTTGATTCGTAGGATTGAATCCTATAGGATTTTTTTCCTAAGGATTCATTTGTACTACATTTCACAGGAATTCTAACATCCACTCAAACCTCTTGGAAGAAATCCTTTGTTTTTCCCGTGACACAATCAAACAAACACAAATCCCATAGGGATCCAATGGACATGCCATTCCGATCCTACATTTTCCCTATTCCTGTGCTTTTGCAATCCTATGAATCAAAGAGGCCCTTGTTGTTTCGGGAGTCGTTCGTGGAATCCACACGCTGGCCTAGTAGTAGCAGTACAGTTTACTTTTTCTTAGGGATCCCATACTTTATTAATTTGGAACAATATTCAAAGGGATACAAAGAGGATCACGAGAGGAAATAAGGCTGGTCGTAATGGTGAGTATCATAAACTAGTATCATGCATATGATACTAGTGTATGATATTATGTCCGTAATGCATAGTATTATAAGTTAGTATCTTAGATTGCCTTATTAGACTAACCACAGTGCATAGTAACCTCATTAACTCATTGTCACATAAGCAAATTTGCTGAGTTTGACTCGATGTTACTGCTGAAGTTACTCCCACTGTGGCTAGTCTTAATTGTCATGCATGACACAAAGTAGTACAACATTTAATATGATACGGTATTGTATCATGATATGATACCACACCCTCTCTTTCCTCATTTAATTGTGTTCCACATCATTCAAAAAGTCTAGTTGACATGCATGATACCACTTATGATACTTCCGTTACGACCAGCCTAAGCCAAAAGCGGTCATCCTGCGGAAGCGAGGCGGGAAATTTTACAAAATTGTGAGCCTCATGATTCGAAGCACGACCTTCAAACATAAAATTAAAACAAATAAAATGCGGTCTTCTATTATTTATCACCTTGACGACTGTGATATGAGGGCCTCCTACCCCTTTTATGATGTCATCCACAATCGGTTTGCAGACACTAGCAATTATCAAGTGATCCAAAGATAGATCAGCTGCAAGTGCTAAAGCCGTGTTCATCCTTGCATACTGCCACCGCAGCTCCAACACGCCCATCATAGGACAAACCCCCGTCTACATAGATTTTAACGTGCCCTTTTGTGCCGATTATTTGATGAAAAGGTCTCGAAGACCGTGATTACTTTGAGATTGTTGTCCTCCAAAGAGTAGTTCTCTGGGGTGTTGTTGATGAGGATACCCTCGCCGCCCTTGGCCACTTGCCGGAGTATTCAACATGCTCGGAGGCTATGCCTTGGTTCAGTGTTCAGCGTCATGTAAATTTGACAGGGCTTGTCGAGCCATTCCTTGAGGACCGTTCTATGCCCCATAAAGGGCTTGATTTTCTTGTCCACGGGATGATGATTAAGTGCTCCGCGAGGGTGAATCCTTTTTGCCCGGCCGGGAGGTGGCCTAAAGGCCTGTGGTTCCCAGCGGGTTGTCTAGGTTTTCCATGCGCTTTCTATTGCGCAATACTTCTGTACTATGTGTGCCAAATCTGCAAAGTGCAGAATGCGATGGCGGTTGAGGGCCTTAAGGATCCCCTAATCCGTACAATTGTTGCAAAATACCGATATCGCGTCGTCGTCACAACAATCTTTGATCCTGTCTTTAACAAGGAGAAATCTGGCCCAAAAGTGATGGACTGTTTCCTGAGGCTACTGCCGCACGTACATTAAGTCGCATATATCCGGAGGACCGGAATTGCTTGTGGTGGGTGGGCGGGGTTAATCCGAACCCTGACCCACTGTGAAGTCCGGATTCTGAAGAATTTCCAAAGCTACAAGCCCGGGCTTCGGAGCGTCCGGTGAGTTTTTAAGCTCTATGCCTGATTCTATGTTCGGAGGACAGGAAGTGTCCTCCCGAAGATGAGTGGCTGGCTCTTCGAGCTCAGAAATCCGAACATACTTTGTTCTCAACATAGGAGGAGAATTATTGTCAGCTTGTTCCTCCACAACTGCCACCTGGTGGGTGATCGGCAGAGATTTGATTTCTCTCTGATCGGGTTTAAGCCCAATCCGATCATAGTCGGTTGCGACCCCCAGGGCGGCGATGCGATCTAGCAGTTTGTTTAAGGCCGATACATTTGCCGGATCCATCTTGTCGGAGTATTCAGGGCCGATGCGGAGATGATTTTTGGTGATAGGCTGGGTTGTCTTTGGCTTAATGGCCGAACGAGCGCCCATGGTGAAACTGCCAAGCCGGAGGGTTTGCCCCAAAGCTAGGGCTTCTCAGAAAGTGAAACTGTCCTTGATGACAAGGCGAGCCATCAACCCTTTTGTCGACGGCACAGAGGAACTCTCAATGAAAGCACCAATGTCGGTGTCAAAACCGGCAGATCTCGGGTAGGGGGCCCCGAACTGTGTGTCTAAGGATCGAAGGTAACAAGAGGCAGGGGACACAATGTTTACCCAGGTCCGGGCCCTCTTAATGGAGGTAATATCCTACTTCCTGCTTGGTTGACTTTGATGAGTATAGGAGTTACAAGAGTTGATCTACCTCGAGATCATAATGGCTAAACCCTAGATGTCTAGCCTGTATGATTGTGATTGTCTCTATGGACTAAACCCTCCGGTTTATATAGACACTGGAGGGGACTAGGGTCGTACAAAGTCGGCTTACAGGTGAAGGAAACTACACATCTGGACGCCAAGCTTGCCATCCACACAAAGGATAGTCCCATCCGAACACGGGGGAAGATCTTCTATCTTGTATCTTCACGGCCTATCAGCCCGGCTCATATCACATAAGCGGGCTCCCCGAGGACCCCATAATCCAGGACTCCCTCAGGGAGTTTCCAACAGTTTCGCATTGGTATCACAAGTGCACGCCCTGCCGAAGTGGAAGTCCTGGCAATGTTGAGGCCATCCAACTCAGGGATGAAGCTCTCAACAAAGCAGTGGGTAGACATTGGTCTTTGGAAGATGGACTCATGTATTGCTTTTCGACGAGCGGTCCATAGTGCCCGACATCTTCACAAACTCCCCATGTGATAACGAATCCATCATGTTAAAAAGCCAGTTTTTTCGTATTCGGTTCATGAGATCAACAATTTAATCAGTTAATTTCTCGTCACCTAAGGCCCAGACACACCTCAAAGCTATGCAATCAATCAACGAGTGCCTCTAGGAATTGGCAGCTCCACAAACTTGACAAGAATCCGCGTCGCACATATTTCTGTGGTGGCCCACGTCCTCTGATTTTGCCAGCCTCCAAAGGAAAGTTCTGATTTTGCCAGGGACTTTGGTGTTCCAAAGAGATGACTAGCTCTTCTCCTCTGCCTCGCCATTGAACGTAGTTCCTCTCTGATCAAGTAAGTTATCCCGGGTGTTTATCAAGTTTAGTAACATGCGGTATGCCGTCCTGACAATAAATGCACCGTTCTTTTTGAATTGCCATGCCCAGAAATCTGTCATTGGGTCGTGCAGCGAGGTATGTTCTTTATTGCTTCAATATGAAAGGGAAGAAAAACTGTTGCAACTTATCGTCTCTCCATGTTGCCGAGGTAGCGTCAATCAACTCATTGACAAATGTAGGGGGATCGCTAGCCAGGCAAGCTACTGGCCTCATCGATGAGTCTCTTGGTATCCAATTATCTTCCCAGACTCGGGTAGTTGCACCATTCCCAATACGCCTTATGATGCCTATGAGAGCATGTCTCTACCTTCTAGGATCGATCTCCAAGCTTGAGACGGGTGAGGTCCCAGCCATGCAGTCAAAATATCATTATTTGGGTAGTAGACAAATTTACGCAACCGTGCATAAAGAGAGTCAGGCACTGCAAGCAGGCGCCATGATTGCCGGGCCAATAAAGCTAGGTTGAAGATCTCAATGTCCATGAATCCCAATCCACCACACTTCTTCCGTTGAGTCATAACTTGTTGGAAAACGTAGTAGAAAACAAAAATTCGCACCTACGAACACCCAAGATTGATATGAAGATGCATGACGGGTTGGGATCCTGGTCATTACCGTCACCAAGTTGCAGCGGAAGAAGAATGTGTTGGTGTAGATCGTACTTGGAGTCCCTAAAACCGTCGATGAACGATCCCTCATACCGCCCACCAACGGTCCCTTGAACCGAAGACTGAAAGCACAACCTCTCTATTTGGTTGCAAGCCTGCGACCTTCACGATCAGGCAGCGCTTCGCCGTCCAAAGCTAATCATCGCCGGAGAATAAGAGGGAGGAGATTAGAACCACACTTGACTTCTAATTATGAAGATTAGAGGAACTAGATCAAGCTCTAATTAGTCAACTAGAACCAACTATGCCTAGGGCCAGATGAACTAGAGGAGGCTCCAAAACTTGTGTATCCAATAGGGCACAATACCTCAAGTGTATATAGGTTAGGAGGGGAGGAGGGGTAGCACACAAGGAGGGGAAACCCTTCCCCAGCCCAATCCGGCCTCCCCTTATGGGAAGGGGCGGGGGGGGGGGGACCTTTTAAAGCCCATTGATATTAAATTAAATATAGAAGACTTCTAATGATTATTAGACCCTTTTATATATAATTGAACATCCCCAAATATACTTTCCATCTATATATTAATTATCTATAATACCCGGTATTCCAGATAACATTTCCCTAGTTTTAACAGGTTGGCTTGATATCTAGCGAGATAGAGGGAGGCCAACTC
>NC_057807.1:586502040-586624264 GCF_018294505.1 Triticum aestivum | reverse complement strand
ATATATATATATATATATATATATATATATATATATATATATATATATATATATATATATATAGGTAAAACTGTGTCTACCATAGCTTGCCACAGAACTAGTTAAGGGTCGCTAAACTTTTAACGGTTTAAATATTATCAAAAAATATAAAATAAATATGGGAGCATCTCTCTAATGTAATAAGATCATCCAACAGAGGGATTATCAAAATATACATCTATGTGTCCTCGGCAAAAATAATAAGCATTTCAGCTCACTGCGACATAAATATATACTGAACTATTTGTTTTTTTGTCCAGGACACATACAGTCATATTTTTTTAATCCCTCCGTTGGATCATGTTATATTATAGGTGTGTCGGTTCAGTATTTTTTTTAAAAATTTTGAGAACTTTTGCACCGTTGAAACCCTTAACTAGTTATGTGGCAAGCACTTGTAGAAAATCCTACTCCTATATATATATACACTCCCTTTGTCCGGAATTACTTGTCGCACAAATGAATGCATATAGATGTATTTTAGTTCTAAATACATTCATTTTTTACGGCAAGTAAATCAGGGCGGAGGGAGTATTTATTAAGTATATTATGGATGCAAATAGTAAATGCACTACAATCTCATTAATTGCCACAAATCAATTAATTTCTGGTGTAATGAGATTTATTCTTAGGCTTATGGCGAGGTTCAGTATAGCAAAAGTTTTAGATTTTAAAAACTGGATAAGGAAATTCATTTTTTAAACATGTTTTTTGTTTGGCAGAACATGAATATTTCCATAATAAACAGTAGAAAATATAATGGCGAGTTACATAATGTCTTAATAGTAGATCTATATAATAACATGATATCTGAAAGTTCATAGTTAACCAATATAATGATACTGACACAAAAATTTATGAAAGGTTAAAAAGTTTAGTACAAATAAGTCAAAACCACTTGTATTGATTGCGATTTTGGCTTCGATGAAGATGTTCACAGGACTGAAACTACTTCAAAGAGAACAATGAAATCCATATCGCCTTCAACTCAATTCAATAGCTCACGATTCAGGGTGCATACGTGATGAAATCTGCTCGAGGTGTTCTCTGAGCCCCTCCGCCAGAGAAGACGACGGAGCAGAACGGAGGTTTGCTCTGTTGGAAATATGCCCTAGAGGCAATAATAAAATGGTTATTATTGTATTTCCTTGTTCATGATAATTGTCTATTGTTCATACTATAATTGTATTAACTGGAAACCATAATACATGTGTGAATACATAGACCACAACATGTCCCTAGTGAGCCTCTAGTTGACTAGCTCGTTGATCAATAGATGGTTATGGTTTCCTGACCATGGACATTGGAAGTCATTGATAACGTGATCACATCATTAGGAAAATGATGTGATGGACAAGACCCAATCCTAAGCATAACACAAGATCGTGTAATTCGTTTGCTAAGAGCTTTTCTAATGTCAAGTATCATTTCCTTAGACCATGAGATTGTGCAACTCCCGGATACCGTAGGAATGCTTTGGGTGTACCAAACGTCACAAAGTAACTGGGTGGCTATAAAGGTGCACTACAGGTATCTCCGAAAGTGTCTGTTGGGTTGGCACGAATCAAGACTGGGATTTGTCACTCCGTATGACGGAGAGGTATCTCTGGGCCCACTCGGTATTGTATCATCATAATGAGCTCAATGTGACTAAGTAGTTAGTCACGGGATCATGCATTACCGAACGAGTAAAGTGACTTGCCGGTAACGAGATTGAACGAGGTATTGGGATACCGGCGATCGAATATCGAGCAAGTAACGTGCCGATTGACAAAGGGAATTGTATACGGGATTGCTTGAATCCCCGACATCGTGGTTCATCTGATGAGATCATCGTGGAACATGTGGGAGCCAACATGGGTATCCAGATCCCGTTTTTGGTTATTGGCCGGAGAGCTGTCTCGGTCATGTCTGCATGATTCCCGAACCCGTAGGGTCTACACACTTAAGGTTCGGTGACGCTAGAGTTGTTATGGGAATTAGTATGTTGTTACCGAATGTTGTTCGGACTCCCGAATGAGATCCCAGATGTCACAAGGAGTTCTGAAATGGTCCTGAGGTGAAGATTTATATATGGGAAGTCCAGTTTCAGTCACCGGAATAGTTTCGGGGGTTATCAGTATTGTACCGGGACCACCGAAAGGTGTCCGGAGGTCCACCGGGTGGGGCCACCTGCCCCGGGGGACTTGATGCGCTGAATATGGGAGGGAACCAGCCCCTAGTGGGCTGGTGCACCCCTCCCCAAGGACCCAAGGCGCATAGGGTTGAAAACCCTAGGGAAGGGGGGCGCCTCCACCTTGCTTGGGGGGCAAGCCTCCCCTCCTGGCCGCCGCCCCCCCTCTAGATGGGATCTAGAGGGGCCGGCCCCATCTCCCCTTCACCCTATAAATAGAGGGGAGTGGGAGGGCTGCAACACGCTTGCTTTTGGTGTAGCCCCTCCCTCCTCCAACTCTTCCACCTCCTCTGTAGTGCTTGGCGAAGCCCTGCAGGACTACCACGAGCTCCACCACCACCATGCCGTCGTGTTGTCGGAGTTCTCCCTCAACTTCTCCTCTCCCCTTGCTGGATCAAGAAGGAGGAGACGTCCACGAGTTGTACGTGTGTTGAACGCGGAGGCGCCTTCCGTTCGGCGCTAGATCGGATCTTCCGCCATTTGAATCGCCGCGAGTACGACTCCATCAACCGCGTTCTTGTAACGCTTCCGCTTAGCGATCTTCAAGGGTATGAAGATGCACTCCCTCTCTCTCTCTTGTTGCTAGAATCTACATAGATTGATCTTGATGATTGATACGTCTCCAACGTATCTATAATTTTTTATTGTTCCATGCTATTATATTACCCCTTTTGGATGTATATGGGCTTTATTTTATACATTTATATCATTTTTGGGACTAACCTACTAACCAGAGGCCCAGCCCATATTGCTGTTTTTTTGCCTATTTCAGTATTTTGAAGAAAAGGAATATCAAACGGAGTCCAAACGGAATGAAACCTTCAGGAGCGTGATTTTTGGAACGAACAAGATCCAGAGAGCTTGGATTGCAAGTCAAGAAGTTCCCGAGGACCCCACGAGATAGGGGGCCACCCCCCCTTGTAGGGCGCGCCCCCTATCTCGTGGGCCCCTCGAGCGGCCACCGATGTACTTCTTCCTCCTATATATACCTACGTACCCCGAAAACATCCAGGAGCACCACGAAACACAATTTCCACCGCCCTAACCTTCTGTATCCGCGAGATCCCATCTTGGAGCCTTCGCCGACACTCTGTCGGAGTGGGAATCGACCACGGAGGGCTCCTACATCAACATCTTTTCCCCTCCTATGAGTTGTGAGTAGTTTACCACAGACCTACGGGGTCCATAGTTATTAGCTAGATGACTTCTTCTCTCTTTTTGGATCTCAATACAATGTTCTCCCCCTCCCTTGTGGAGATCTATTCGATGTAATCTCTTTTTGCGGTGTGTTTGTCGAGATCCGATGAATTGTGGGTTTATGATCAGATTTATCTTTGGATAATAATTGAATCTTCTCTGAATTCTTTTATGTATGATTGAGTTATCTTTGCAAGTCTCTTCGAATTATCAGTTTGGTTTGGCCTACTAGATTGATCTTTCTTGCCATGGGAGAAGTGCTTAGCTTTGGGTTCAATCTTGCGGTGTTCTTACCCAGTGACAGAAAGGGTTGCAAGACACGTATTGTACTGTTGCCATCGAGGATAACAAGATGGGGTTTATATCATATTGCATGAGTTTATCCTTCTACATCATGTCATCTTGCTTAATGTGTTACTCTCTTCTTATGAACTTAATACTCTAGATGCAGGCAGGAGTCGGTCGATGTGTGGAGTAATAGTAGCAGATGTAGGCAGGAGTCGGTCTACTTGTTATGAACGTGATGCCTATATACATGATCATGCCTAGATAATCTCATAACTATGCGCTTTTCTATCAATTGCTCGACAATAATTTGTTCACCCACCGTAATACTTATGCTATCTTGAGAGAAGCCTCTAGTGAAACCTATGGCCCCCGGGTCTATCTCTTATCATATTTGCTTTCAATCTACTTTTATTTGCATTTTTACTTTTTGCATCTATATTATAAAATACCAAAAATATATTTATCTTATCATACTATCTCTATCAGATCTCACTTTTGCAAGTGGTCGTGAAGGGATTGACAACCCCTTTATTGCGTTGGTTGCGAGTTCTCAGTTTGTTCGTGTAGGTGCGTGGGACTTTTGAGGAGCCTCTTACTGGATTGATACCTTGGTTCTCAAAACTGAGGGAAATACTTACGCTACACTTGCTGCATCACCCTCTCCTCTTCGGGGAAAACCAACGCTAGCTCAAGACGTAGCAAGAAGGATTTCTGGCGCCATTGCCGGGGAGGTCTTCGCTCAAGTCAAGACATACCAAGTACCCATCACAAACCCATCTCCCTCGCATTTACATTATTTGCCATTTACCTCTCGTTTTCCTCTCCCCCACTTCACCCTTGTCGTTTTATTCGCCCTTTCTTTCCCAGTCTCCTCCTCTCTTTTTGCTTGCCGTTTTTCCGTTTGCTCGTGTGTTAGTTCGTTTACCTCGTTGCTATGGCTAGTCTTCCTATCCTCATTATTACTCCCGAATTCGAAATCCTCAATTTTAAACAAAGGGAGGGAGAAAATCTAAAAGATGCTTGGCATAGAATTTGCAATGCTCAAAATAGATCTTCTAGGAAGCTTTCTACTTCCGTTCTTCTCCGCAATTTTTATGTAGGCATCACTCCTTGGAATAGATGTGTTCTTGATACTGTCGCCGGAGGTGATTTCTTGAGTAGCCATATGTTTGATGCTTATAATGCTATGTTAGATTTGTTTGGCCCACCACCTCTTTTGGTTAATGGAATTGTCTTAACCTTAGAACACGTTATGCAACGGCTTGATATTATTGAAAATAAAATTGCCACTGTTGAGTTGGTTGAAAATTTGGATAAAAAGGTTCATAATCTCATCACTCAATATGAATCTAGGGTTGGATTTATTTTGAAAAATCTTAAAGAGAAAGAACCTATAGTCAATGAAAAAATAGATCTTGATTCTGCTAGAATTGGTAAACTTGAGGGTATAATTACCAACTTAGGTTCAGCATTTTCTCCCATTAAAAACGCTCCAAAACCCCCTACAAAAACCGCCAAGTTTATTTATGTTCCTAAAAATAAGGGTGAAACCGCTAGTAAGGGAGACACGGATCTCAAATCCATAAGTGGTCGCCCCAATTGTCTTTCTATCATTAAGGAACCTTTCGCTACAAACGAATTTCTTGAATTTTTGCCCAAAGGTTTAATCATTGCTAAAAAGGGAGAAATCCCTAAAGATTATAAGTGCTCTATTGATGAATTTACTGCCAAATATGGCACTTGTTAGATCTATCTTCGCTTTTATGCCTAGCTAGGGGCGTTAAACGATAGCGCTAGTTGGGAGGCAACCCAATTTTCTTTATGTTTTTTGTTTTTGTTCTTGTTTAGTGTTAAATTTTGTTTCTAATTTCTGTTTAGATGTGGTTTTATCTTTTCTTTAGTGTTTGTGCCAAGTAGAACCTATAGGATAAACTATGATGATAGTTGATTTGATTCTGCTGAAAAACAGAAACTTTGCACTCACGAGAAAAAATTCAATAAATCACAGAAACGTGTTTTTGCATTGATTCTTTTTGCTTAGGATCAATAAACAAATTTTCCAGTACTTCCTATTTTGGTAGGAGTTTTAGAGTTCCAGAAGTTTGCGTTAGTTACAGATTGCTACAGACTGTTCTGTTTTTGACAGATTCTGTTTTTCGTGTGTTGTTTGCTTATTTCAATGCATCTATGGCTAATAAATTAGTTTATAAACCATAAGGAAGTTGGAATACAGTAGGTTTAACACCAAAATAAATAAATAATGAGTTCATTGCAGTACCCTATGTGGTGGTTTTGTTTTCTTTCACTAACGGAGCTTATAAGATTTCCTGTTGAGTTTTGTGTTGTGAAGTTTTCAAGTTTTGGGTAAAGCTTTTATGGACTATGGAATAAAGGGTGGCAAGAGCCTAAGCTTGGGGATGCCCAAGGCACCCCAAGATATTCAAGAATAGCCAAAAGCCTAAGCTTGGGGACGCCCCGGGAAGGCATCCCCTCTTTTGTCTTCGTTCATTGGTAACTTTACTTGGAGCTATATTTTTATTCGCCACATGATATGTGTTTTGCTTGGAGCGTCGTGTATTATATTAGTCTTTGATTTTTAGTTTGCCACAATCATACTTGCTGTACACACCTTTTGGGAGAAGCCTATTTGATTATAATTTGCTAGAATACTCTATGTGCTTCACTTATATCTTTTGAGCTTGATAGTTTTTGCTCTAGTGCTTCACTTATATCTTTTAGAGCTCGGTGGTATCTTAATTTTGAAGAAATTGCTAGTCTCTCATGCTTCACTTATATTATTTTGAGAGTCTTTTAGAATAGCATGGTTTTTTCTATTATCTTAAAGTTGGTCCTAGAATGATGAGCATCCAAGTTGGGTATAATAAAAACTATCATAGATGTGAATTGGATGCTATGATCAATTTGATGTTTGATAATTGTTTTGAGATATGGAGGTAGTGATATTAAAGTCATGCTAGTTGGGTGATTATGAATTTAAAGAATGCTTTTGTTGAAGTTAGCAAGTCCCGTAGCATGCACGTATGGTTAAAGTTGTGTAACAAATTTGAAACATGAAGTGTACCTGGCTTGTGCATCCTTATGAGTGGCGGTCGGGGACGAGCGATGGTCTTTTCCTACCAATCTATCCCCCTAGGAGCATGCGCGTAGTACTTGGTTTTGATGACTTGTAAATTTTTGCAATAAGTATATTAGCTCTTTTGACTAATGTTGAGTCCATGGATTATACACACTTTTACCTTTCCGCCATTGCTAGCCTCTTCGGTACCGTGCATTGCCCTTTCTCACCTTGAGAGTTGCTGCAAACTTCGCCGGTGCATCCAAACCCCGTGATATGATAGACTCTATCACACATAAACCTCCTTATATCTTCCTCAAAACAGACACCATACCTACCTATTATGGCATTTCCATAGCCATTCCGAGATATATTGCCATGCAACTTTCCACTGTTCCGTTTATCATCATGACATACATTAGTTTTGTCATATTGCCATTGCATGATCATGTAGTTGACATCGTATTTGTGGCAAAGCCACCATGCATTATTTTTCATACATGTCACTCTTGATTCATTGCACCATCCCGGTACACCGCCGGAGGCATTCATATAGAGTCATATCTTGTTCTAGTTTTGAGTTGTAATTCATATGTTGTAATCAATAGAAGTGTGATGATCATCATTTTTAGAGCATTGCCCAAAGAAAAAAAAGAAAATAGGCTAAAAAAAAGGAAAGGCCCAAAAAAGAAAAAAAAGAAAAAGGGAAAAAAGAAAAAGAAAATAAATAAAATAAATAAAAAGGGCAATGCTACTATCTCTTTTTCCACACTTGTGCTTCAAAGTAGCACCTTGTTCTTCATGAAATGAGTCTCATATATTGTGCTTCAAAGTAGCACCATGTTTTTCATATAGTGAGTCTCATAAGTTATCTTTTTCATACTAGTGGGAATTTTTCATTATAGAACTTGGCTTGTATATTCCTACGATGGGCTTCCTCAAATGCCCTAGGTCTTCGTGAGCAAGCAAGTTGGATGCACACCCACTAGTTTTCTTTTGTTGAGCATTCATTTATAGCTCTAGTGCATCCGTTGCATGGCAATCCCTACTCCTCATGTTGACATCAATTGATGGACATCTCCATAGCCCGTTGATTATCCTCGTCAATGTGAGACTTTCTCCTTTTTGTCTTCTCCACACAATCCCCATCATCATATTCTATTCCACCCATAGTGCTATATCCATGGCTCACGCTCATGTATTGCGTGAAGGTTGAAAAAGTTTGAGATTATTGAAGTATGAAACAATTGCTTGGCTTGTCATCGGGGGTATAGAAGTTGGGAACATCTTTGTTGATGAAAATGAAGCATAGCCTAACTATATGATTTTTTAGGGATGAACTTTCTTTTGCCATGTTATTTTGAGAAGACATGATTACTTTGATTAGTATGCTTGAAGTGGTACTATTTCTTTTATCAATATGAACTTTTATTTTGAATCATTTGGATCTAAACATTCATGCCACAATAAAGAAAATTACATTGAGAATTATGCTAGGTAGCCTTCCACATCAAAAATTCTTTTTTATCATTTACCTACTCGAGGACAAGCAGGAATTAAGTTTGGGGATGCTTGATACGTCTCCAACGTATCTATAATTTTTGATTGTTCCATGCTATTATATTACCCTTTTGGATGTTTATGGGCTTTATTTTATACATTTATATCATTTTTGGGACTAACCTACTAACCGGAGGCCCAGCCCATATTGTTGTTTTTTTTGCCTATTTCAGTATTTCAAAGAAAAGGAATATCAAACGGAGTCCAAACGGAATGAAACCTTCGGGAGCGTGATTTTTGGAACGAACAAGATCCGGAGAGCTTGGAGTGCAAGTCAAGAAGTTCCCGAGGACCCCACGAGATAGGGGGTCACGCCCCCCTGTAGGGCGCCCTCCTGTCTCGTGGGCCCCTCGGGCGGCCACCGACGTACTTCTTCCTCCTATATATACCTACGTACCCCGAAAACATCCAGGAGCACCACGAAACACAATTTCCACCCCCGTAACCTTCTGTATCCGTGAGATCTCATCTTGGAGCCTTCGTCGGCACTCTGCCGGAGGGGGAATCGACCATGGAGGGCTCCTACATCAACATCTTTGCCCCTCCTATGAGTTGTGAGTAGTTTACCACAGACCTACGGGTCCATAGTTATTAGCTAGATGGCTTCTTATCTCTTTTTGTATCTCAATACAATGTTCTCCCCCTCTCTTGTGGAGATCTATTCGATGTAATCTCTTTTTGCGGTGTGTTTGTCGAGATCCGATGAATTGTGGGTTTATGATCAGATTTATCTTTGGATAATAATTGAATCTTCTCTGAATTCTTTTATGTATGATTGAGTTATCTTTGCAAGTCTCTTCGAATTATCAGTTTGGTTTGGCCTACTAGATTGATCTTTCTTCCCATGGGAGAAGTGCTTAGCTTTGGGTTCAATCTTGCGGTGTTCTTACCCAGTGACAGAAAGAGTTGCAAGACACGTATCGTATTGTTGCCATCGAGGATAACAAGATGGGGTTTATATCATATTTCATGAGTTTATCCTTCTACATCATGTCATCTTGCTTAATGCGTTACTCTGTTCTTATGAACTTAATACTTTAGATGCAGGCGGGAGTCGGTCGATGTGTGGAGTAATAGTAGTAGATGTAGGCAGGAGTCGGTCTACTTGTTATGGACTTGATGCCTATATACATGATCATGCCTAGATAATCTTATAACTATGCGCTTTTCTACCAATTGCTCGACAATAATTTGTTCACCCACCGTAATACTTATGCTATCTTGAGAGAAGCCTCTAGTGAAACCTATGGCCCCCGGGTCTATCTCTTATCATATTTGCTTTCAATCTCCTTTTATTTGCATCTTTACTTTTTGCATCTATATTATAAAATACCAAAAATATATTTATCTTATCATACTATCTCTATCAGATCTCACTTTTGCAAGTGGCTGTGAAGGGATTGACAACCCCTTTATTGCGTTGGTTGCGAGTTCTCAGTTTGTTTGTGTAGGTGCGTGGGACTTTTGAGGAGCCTCCTAATGGATTGATACCTTGGTTCTCAAAACTGAGGGAAATACTTACGCTACACTTGCTGCATCACCCTCTCCTCTTCGGGGAAAACCAACACTAGCTCAAGACGTAGCAATGATGCGTAGAAAATTTTGAATTTCTACTACGTTCCCCAACATGCTCTCCGCCGGCGGTGACTTTACGGCCCCCTCTTCTCCGTGTGCTTCTTCTTCCCGGACTCCTTCATGACCTTCTTCTTTCCCCACGCCTTTTCCCTTGGCCTTATTGCTAGTATGAATAGTAACCTTAGAATCAACAATATAAGATTTAAATTTATCACAAGCAAATAAAACAACTAGAATTTTTTTTTCTGGCTGTAGCATAGTTTCTTTGAGCAGAATCCAAAGTCTTTCTAGCATAATATAACATTTAGTTTCTTATCAACTCTTTTTCCAAACACGACATCAACAACATAGTCACTAGCATCACACATAATTTCAAAAGGCAAATTCCAATCGAGTGGTTGAATATAGGAGCAGATATTAAGGCTTTCTTAAGAACTTTAAAAGCTTCCTTACAATCATCATAAAAAAGAAACGAAACGTCTTTTCATAAAAGTTAGTAAGAGGTTGAGAAATTTTTAATAAACCTTCTATAGAAAACAACATGACCAGGAAAACTTCATATACCTTTAATATCTGAAGGACAAGGCATCTTCTCGATAACTTCAACCTTGGCTCTATGAACTTCAGTACCTCATTCGAAAATTTTATGCCCAAGCACAATACATTCATTTACCATAAAGTGGCACTTCTCCTAATTAAAGAAAATGTGAGTTTGCTCACATCTCCACAAACAAATGTAAATATTGTGCAAAAATTCATCAAAGGAAGTTCCATAGAAGGAAAAATCATCCATGAATACTTCCATGATCTTAGCACAAAAATCACTAAAGATAGCAGTCATACATCTTTGAAAAGTAGAAGGCGCATTACATAAACCAAAACACATACATATATAAAAAAGTTTCAGAAGGACATATAAAAGTTGTTTTCTCTTGATCTTTAGGATAAACAACTGTTTGAGAGAAACTAGAATAACAATCAAGATAGCAAAAACCTGTCTGCTTAGATGATATTTCTAATCTTTTTTCAATAAAAGGAAAAGGATAATGACCTTTCTAGTAGCTTTATTTATTTTTCTGAAATCAATAACCATCCTATAACATTTACACCCCTTTATGGTTTAAGTTCATTTTATCATTAGGAACAACAATTCCTCTGTTCTTAGGAACACAATGAACATGACTTACCTATCTACTAATGGATATAGGATAAATTATACTGCTTAATTATAGGAGATTGAGACCAGTGTTGATGATCTATTACAGGCTTAACATCTGGTTCCATATGAATCTAGTGCATACAGAGACTGGGACTAATGCCTTTAAGACAATTTCATTGTAAAAATAATTCCTCCTCAATGTTTCTTTAGAACAACGAGTAATCCTCATTTTTCGGCACTAAAAGGTTACCACTGATAATAATCGGATATAGTTTATTTTCATCCAAATAAACATGTTTCATTGTATCATGCAAAGGTTTAAGTTCAAACACTGGATCAACTTTAGGAGGCTCGGGATCTCCTATAGTTTCCACAGGCAAATTGTGTTTTAGCAAAGGTACTTGCCCAAGAAAAAAAATCATCTGTTTCCTTCTGCTCATGCATATTAAAAGAACTTTCGTGCTCCAACAAATATTGCTTTGAAGGACGAGTGGGGGAATAACAATTGAAGCTATCCTTTCTATTTCATCTACAGAAGGTAAATCTTTAGCATCATGTTATTTAGTAATAAACTTAGATAAAATAAATGAAACTTCATCTTGTCCAAGCATAACATAAAGCTTTTATTTTTTTGGCAATCAACAACAACATTGCAAGTATTTGAGAAAGGTCTACCAAATAATGGGACAAAAATTATCTCGAAGTATTAAGAAATCGATAGGATACGTAGTCTTGCCACATAGAACTTCAAAATCTCTTAACAACGCCTACATGTGAAATACTAGACCTATTTGCCAGTTTAATAATAAATCAATTTCTTATATAGTGCAAGGTGAAATATCTCCAACAACTTCTGGATAAAAAGTATAGAAAGAATTCCTTATTTGACACTATTTTGGATTGTGTTTCCCTATTTGACACTCAAAAACTTTTCCTTCCTTATCTGACACCAAATCTAAATTTTGTTCCCTTTGCGACACTTTCATCCATTTTGACTACTGATTGTGTTAATTGACATCTGAAAAGACGGTTTTGCCCCTAGTACATTATTCACTTGAGTAAAACGGCAATATTTTAGTTTACAGGTTAAATAATGTTGGCAGGTTTGTTTAGTTTAGTCGACCACTAAGCTGCCCGGCTCAGTTGCTTACTTACAAATCTACCTCAAAGAAGCAAACTAGCAGGGGACGTGGAGTTTTTGCACCCGAGCTCATATGAGCTCGGGTGAACAGTAAAATTGAAAAAAATTCGAAAAAAATTCAAAAAAAATCAAATTTTTTTGGTAGAAACATTGACAAAAGTTTTAAGTGCTTGCAAAAATTCGTCATGAAATCACATTTCTAGAAGGCGTGGCAAAAAAAAAAACAAAATCGGTACTCTGAAAATGCTACTTTCAAAAGCATTTTGGAGGCTGAATTTGTTCTTTTTGCCACGCCTTACAGGAATGTGATTTCATGATGAATTTTCGCAAGCACTTAGAACTTTTGTCAATGTTTCTCTGAGATTTTTTTTGGAATTTTTTGAATTTGTTTTGATTTTTTTTCGATTTTACTGTTCACCGAGCTCAAATGAGCTCGGGAGCAGAAAGGTACTTTCGACTAGCAGGCTGCTTTACTGATTCCTGTATCAATAGCACACACACGTAACACTGTAAACTTTGCGTATATGCATGTGGGCTGGGCTGGCTAAGCTTGCTCTCTAGCAAGACGATCGACCTGATGGATTCTTTTTATTTTACGGGTGACCTGATCGATTCAGTTGACGCTAGCGCAGACCAGTTTCATGTGCATCAGGGGTAATGACGGGAAGCTCTGGTGCTCTGCTTTTGCCCGCCACCTTCTACCGTCATGTAAATAACTGCTTGTCTGGTCATGTGAAGAATTCTGGTCACAAGTTGCATCAGAGGCAAAGTCATCTTTTCATGTATCATTTAACGTCGTTAGTAGTCAAAATGAACGAAAGTGTTATAAAAGAACAAAATTTAGAGTATGTGTTACATAAGGAACAAAAAAAATCAGTGCCAAATAGGGAAAGAAAATTTAAGACAGTGTTAAATAAGGAATTCTCTCAAAAGTATATGGAATAACGTATACTAGCTCTAATATCACACAACCCATGATAACAATGAATACTGATCTTAACAGAAATAACAGGCACACGAACAGTATTGGGAATACTTCTATGTTTAACAATTTAAGTTACTTCCTCTCAATCTTTGAGTGATTTTCCCATTAATATCATCAATAAAAATATATTTAGTCATAGCTATTTGAGGTTGTATTTCAGTTTGAGCATAAGGTTCATCAGACTTTTATGAGATATCTTAGTTACTATAGAGTTTTGTTTCAATCTAACAGGAAGCATAGGTTTCTCAATGTAAACAAAAGGTAACACATGATCAACAATTTCATCGTCAGCTAAAACAATCTTTTTAATAACATCCTTTAAATGATCATGATATTTTTTTTCACTATTGTTCATGAATATCAATATAACAACGAAAGATTCACGCAGAGACAGGGTGACAAATATTTCATAATCAAGTCCATATTTGACACTAAGTTCTTCAAAATATAAGTGTCAGAAAAATACAGAATACATTCATATTGTGCTCTGCCTCGGTTCTGTCTCGTTGACAGTGGTGGAGAGATCCCAAAGTAATCCACGATATTTTTAGGTCAAACATGAATTTACAGCCAAAGGGTATCGAGAGGAGGCAGCCAGGAGCCCCACGGGCACCCTCATGCTCCCGGGGGGAGGGGCGTGGCCCTGCTGCGTGGTGGACCTGTGGGCCCCCTCTAGCCCATGGATCCATCTCTTCAAGGAAAAAATTAGTAAAATCTTCAAATCTTTTCGAGCTCCGGAAGAACCTTTTCTTCTCTCCTTTGTTTTGCCCCTATTTTCTAGTTGTCCAGCATTTTTCCATGTGTTACATGTAAATTGAAGGGAAAAAGACATTAGAATTAAGCAATAATGTGCAAAATATCATTAATAAAGAGTAAATTATTTTAAAAAATAGTGATACAAAATGGAGTATCAACGACCCATTTTTGTCCCATTTACAGGTTCACCCTCAACACGCAACCAGGGGGTGACCATTTTTGTCCCGGTTGCAACTCCACCCTCGACACGCAACTAGTCCTGACCCATTTTTGTCTGAGTTGCAATTCCACCCCTGGCACGCAACTTCATGCCCACAATTAGAGGAGGGAGGAGGATTGTCGACTAGCCGCATCTCCACATTTGAAAAAATATTTGATTTTCTCACATAAAAAATATTCACGAGCATTTTCTTAAAATTATGAAAAACTTTAAAATCATTTTTTCCATATTCATGTTTCTATTTTACTTCTATTAAAATTAGGGGTGGGAGGATGGTTGTCGACCAGATGCGTCTCCACATTTTTAAAAATATGAATGATTTTTTTCACATAGAAAATATTCACAAGTATTTTCTTAAAATTATGAAAACCTTTAAAATCATTTTTTTTCAAATTCATGTTTCTGTTTTACTTTTATAAAAATATTCATGATCTTTAAAATTGTGGGCATTACTTAATTTCACAAACATTTTTTGTATTCACTAATTGTTTTAATTCGTAAATATTTTTAAAATTTACTAATTTATTTCTAATCTTGAACTTTCTAAAATTTGCAATCAATTTTTTAATTCACCAAAAAACCAAAATTAACAGGAGATTTTTTATTACCAAGAAAACAAAAAAGTAACGGTAAAAGACGAGCGAGGAAAAACCAGACGAACTAAAGCGAGCAATGTGTGGACAATAGAGCTGAATAGGAGCTCCGGAAGCAACAAACTTCAAACAGAAGCCGACACACTAAAGCCCAGCCCAAATGTCATTGGTGACCGAGGCTTGATAAATGAGCTCCAAGGGCAACCAAACAGAACAACGAACAAAGTTATTTTTGTTGAACTAGATATAGATATAAACAAAGACAATCGACTTATTTCAAAGAAAAAAAAACGCATGCCTCGACATTGCCGCCGCCACCACCATCCCCGGCCGCGTCGTCTTCCACAAGGGTCGTCCCAACAAGCACTGCGCCATGCCATAGTTGTCTCCGCACCGGCTTTGCCGAAAGCATTTGGTCGGCGTTCTCCTTGTTGCCGTTGGGAGAGAAACTACGGCCGTCGGCGTCGCCCGTCGTCCCCAACCTCTTCCGGCCGGCCTCTCGGTGACGAAGGGCTCCCTCCAGCACCATCGACCCCAAAACCTTACTTTGCTGCCTACGAGGGGAGCAAGGCGTGCACTATCCGGCCGCTTCCCCGGCACGACTGCAAGGCGTTCGACGAATTGCTCACAAGGAATGATGGATAGCGGTGATGAGTTTTTTCTTTCACAACATCATTTGCTCATCGGATGATTCATCCTTGGATGATGAAGAGTTGGTGGTCGCGTTAGTCGTACATGAACACATTACTAGGAAGCGACCTCGGTACAGGGGATCAATCCCCGGCCATGCTCCGGCCTTGGACCGCAATAGGGAGAAAGGCCACACACTTCTCTATGTCGATTACTTCAAGGATGGTGCACTCTTTAGGCCACATCAATTTCGTCGGCGATTCTGAATGAGAAGGCATGTGTTCAATCGTATTCGCGAGGGAGTGGTTGCGCATGACCCATACTTTGAGTGCAAAGAGGATGCCCTAGGCAAGCTTTGGTTTTTCTTCATACCAGAAATGCACTGCGGCTATATGCTTGCATATGGAATTCCTGGTGATCCTATGGATGAGTATGTTCGTATGAGTGAGTCCACATGTCTCCTCTCATTGTATACTTTTTGCACGGCCGTGGTGGAAGTGTTCGGCCCGGAGTACCTTAGAGAGCCAACTGTCGCTGATATGGAGAGGTTGTTGGCGATCAATGCCGAGAGGGGCTTTTCGGGCATGCTTGGTAGTATAGATTGTATGCACTGAAAATGGAAGAACTGTCCATTTGCTTGGCAGGGGCGGTACAAGGGGCATGTGAAAAGTGCCACTGTTATACTTGAAGTTGTGGCTTCACAACATCTCTGGATATGGCATTCTTTCTTCGGCATGGCTGGTTCTCAGAATGATATTAGTGTTCTTCAGCGGTCTCTGGTGTTTACAAGGCTTGCGGAAGGGCACTCCCCGGAGGTCAATGGCCACCATTATAACAAGGGATATTACCTAGCTGATGGCATCTATCCTCAGTGGTCCACTCTTGTGAAGACAATACCAAATCCGCAAGGAGAGAAAAGACAGAGGTTTGCACAAATGCAAGAGAGTGCTATGAAGGATGTGAAGCGTGCTTTCGGTGTGCTTCAGTCCCGGCGGGGTATCGTTCGTAACCCTGCATTGACATGGAACACGAAGAAGCTTTGGGAGGTGGTGACTGCTTGTGTGATCATGCACAACATAATCATGGAGGATGAGCGCGATGACAGCATCTACGACTAAGGGTTTGATTTCCAGGGTGGAAATGTTGAGCATGAGCATGCACCTCCTGCAACCTTTGAACAGTTTGTCGAGTTTCACCGGGAATTGCGTGATTGGCATTACTGATGTCCAGCTTCAGGATGACTTGGTTGACCACGTGTGAACTCACATTGACAACCAGTAGATCTATCAGTTTAATTTCTTGTCATGCAAACAAATTTTGATTGAGTTGTAAGATTATTTGATATTGTTTTCTTGTCATGCAAACAAATTTCGATTGGGTTGTAAGACTATTTCAGAGCTATGTTTGTTTTGAACAATTTCATATGCATCATTTTCATTTTTGTGATGGTGAAAGGACGAGATGCGGCCGCACGTTGGGCGCACGGCCGATGCATCAACAAAAACGGACGGACATTTACACGTTGGAGTTGGCCTAAGCATGCTACATGGACCTCGTACGCTTTCTGTCGTGATGCGGTGCCACAGTGTGCAGCGACCTGGTTGCTCTGATCATCCGGTCACAGTGAGCAGCAGTCATCAGAAACAGCAGTTACCGCGCCTGAATAAGTGGATCTGGCTGTAGCTCCAAGCAGGATTCGTGTCACGCTACAGCCACTGCCCTCTGGCCGCCAGTGTCACCCGCGAGCCACCATCGTTGTTGGCGGATTTCCAGATCATCCGGACGTCTGGTGTCAACCGCGCTGGGTTTCCACCCGACCGGGGCAGCCAGCGCCGGCAGGCGTGTGTTGGCACCAACCAGCACGGCCGGGGGCTGTTGCTGCTGAACGTTGACAGACACCGGAGGCGCAAGTCGTGGGATGGAAATAAGTGCTGTGCGGGTGTGAAAGGGGCGTGCAAGTACTTGATCCCTGACCCCAGCGGCATTGACCGCACCGCACACATGTTAGGCACAAAGATGCACATTGCTTTACGAGCCCAACAGGTGTGTGTGCGTGTGTGCGTGTCATTTTTAAGCCGGGTCGCAGAGGATTTTTATAGTTTCCTTCACGGGCCATGGCTGACACGACTTCGGTGCAAGTATTCTGGAGTTTTTGCCTGGGTCTCCAGATCTTCCTTTCCAAGTGCACCACAACAGAAAAGAAGCAACTTAGAACAGCAACCAGAAAGCAACAGAGCATCAGGAAGCGAGCAGGCCGTTCTAGTCAGCGCGATCGAGCTTATCGCGCCACTGTAACACAACAACGACTACTCGGAGGCTTAGTGCAGGTACACAACATCATCAAAGCTAAAAGCAGAAACACAACAACAGTGAGTCGGAAAGAAATCGAACACTGTGGCTAGTGCTCTGGATACCACTTGCAAAGCCTCAGATGATCATCATGTACTACCAGCGAATCCGCCGCGACAGTATACATCAGAATCAGACACAACACATTCTTGAAAAATGAAATAAAATCAGACACAGCATGAGGAGCTCATTGACCAACAAACCAGCATCCATACAGAACATACCGAGGGCGGCGGATGATTTCAAGTTTGACAAAGAGAACTGAGAAAGGGGTGGATGGATCACCTATCAATCTATCATCATCATGCTATTCATGTTGCAAGAATCATACATACAGGCAAAGGGTACTTCATGGCCAATGGAGCCACTTTTACAAGCAAGTACAAGGAACGGAGACGCTCATCAAATAATCAGGTGAATGATACATACGAATCTCGACCAAAATCTACGAGCAAAAAAGTCGCATCCCTGTAAAGGGGGGAAAAGAAGAATGAAGAAATATACCAGCCGCGCCACCAAAGTATAAACCATTCATGCCAAGGGGAGACACATTTTGGGATACAAAAGCTATAGGCAAAAGTGCCTTGATATCTCCTCTTCCAACCCTCATCACAATTACACTGTTGCCACCACCTTCCTTCTGTATTTATAACAAAGTAGCTGCAATAGCCACAACTGAATTCTCTAAATGCTGCAAAAAGCCACAACGGAAATCCTCTAAACACTATCTTTCTGCATCCTCGGGGATCGATGATAGCCTCTCCTGTTCAAGGAACGATGAGTCCAGAAATTTTGCAACAAATGCCCATAACCTGTAGACATCGTCAAAGTTTGTAAGGAACCCAAGGGAAGCAGTGACGACTTCGATCCCAACAATGGCATTTTTGCTATTTTTCTTCTCATGTCGGCCGTTTGAGGTAGGCCGGCACAGGGAAGAGCTGAGGCCCACATCAGCCACCCCATGTTTCTGGTTGTCCATGAGGCGTATATGACTCAGAAAACCGACGCCAACATTGAGGCCTTCTTTCTCTGCCATCTTCTGTACAGTTTCAGGATTGATCAGTGAAGTTCCGGTGTTGCAGTCCTTTATATTGAACGCAACTGCTGCTCCCCGTTCATATTTTATCTTCGGGCCATAGATATAGACAAGGGGAACCCCATCACCGTCTCCAGAATCAGGCAACCGAAGCTGCAGTAGCGAGGTCACTAACCAATTGATCAAGTAACGCAACCTTAGCGTTGTCTTACTAAGACCCAGCATGTTCACATGATCAAGGTGCCTACAGATGATTTCAGGTTCTCGCCTGCCATCCTGAATCTCATCGTAGTCGCTGTATGCATCATCATCTTCTTCTTCTTCTCCCACTGCATATCCAGATGTCTCCCCAGCGTCAGCATTACGACACAGCTTACTGTCCTCCATGGTGAATGATACCTTGCGTCCCATACTTGGCACTCGTTCTGCTTCTTCCACTCCAAAGAGCCTGCCACCATTGAATCTGCTATTGGGTGCCTCCCTCCTTCCCAGTAGACGGAACTCACCCTCTGTTTCCCTTCTGATGGCACTGTCTTTAGCTTCAACCTGGTTTTCTGGGCAAATCTCCGAAGTGGAGCCATTCCCATTTGCAGCATAACCCCCAAAAACAGACGCCGAAGTTCCTTGTGTGCGGCCATTGTCACAAGAGAATTTTACAAACCTCTTATTTTCATGACCATCCTGACATTCTTCAATTTCGCTGACCTTGCCGGTATATGAACAATCTTCGCTGACCTTGCCATTATATGAACAATCTTCCTCTGGAATTTCCTTCACATGCTCTAGCTCTTGAGATACTGACCTCACAGCCGCATCAAAGGACACGACATGGTTGTCATAAACAGGGCTCCTTGCCACTTTGGATGGCACCTTTGGTGATGTCTTCTTTGCATTCTTCCTACCAGAAAACCAGGATGCAGGCAATGGAGATCCCAACTTCCCCTGTTCTGAATGGTCTGAACCAAGTGGACTATGGCCCAAATCAACCCAGAAAGAGCCCTCTGACATTTCATCCTCGCTGAATACTGGGCTCTTCATCACCTCCCCAACGGACACACTCTCATTCTCCTCGTAAATCGTGCTGGCACCATCTCTATCTGAGCTGTCCTGGTCCAATTCGCTCTCCTCAATCACCTCCCTCACCTGAGCTGAGGAATACGCGCCCGAGAACGCAGGTAATTGAGATGCTTGGTGACTGTTCATCGTCGACGACTCCTCCTCGATTGGAATGATCATATCATCCTCAAGGCCATCCTGGACACCATCGAACCCATCAACCGAATCACTCAGATACTGCGGGAAGACCGGAAGAATCCGAACCATCCCTGCCCCCGTCCCGCCATTCGGGCTCTGCAAGCACGACATCACTGACTTCTTGATGAGCAAGCAGCCAAAACCCGTAGGATCAGCTCCAAACACCCTATAGAATGATGTGATGATGAAATCCGGCCGGAACAACGACAAGCCCAGCGAGTCCATGTCCTTAGGCCCCAATGCGCCGGCGTCCAGCAGAACATGCCAGTTATTCTGCTGCGCCAATGCCATCCACTGATATGAGTACTTTGCGCCGGTCACCCTGGACTGCACCGGGAACACGAATAAGCCAGTGGCAGAGTCCTTCTTGCGTCGGCGCTTCTTGGTGGATATCTGGTCTCGGAGCTCGGTGGAGCAGATCTTGAGGGTGGGCCACTTGAACCAGGCGGAGTAGGCCTTGGCCCCCTTGTCCCTGGCGGACTGAGCCATCCAGTTCACGGACTGGGACTCGTGGTCGAACATGGTGAGCAGCTTCTTGTTGGTGGCGAAGGGGTAGCACTCGGCGAGCAGCCGGAAGGCGGAGCCGCGGCTGACGGTGAAGACGAGGCAGTACTCCGACTCCGGGATGTTGAGGTAGTCCATGATGCGGCTCCTGATGTCGTGCTCGGCAGTGCCCTTCTCGGCGGCGCCGTAGAGCGCGTGGTTGCTGAGGTTGGCGGTGATCTCGGAGAGCGTGAAGGAGACGGAGGAGTCGGCGGGGCTGCAGCTCTGGAGGTAGGAGAAGAGGCCGAAGCCGCAGTAGTCGAGGCAGGCCTTGTCGAGGTGCGGGTACTCGCCGGCGCGGAGGCGGTCCACGTCCGCCGACGAGGCGTACTTGGGGTACATGGAGAGGAACGTGGCGAGGGCCTCGGCCAGCGCCGGGAGCGCGTCGGGCGACAGGAAGGCGCGCTCCGCCGCCACGGCCGTGGCGCGCAGGAACTCGCGCTGCGCGTTGAGGCGCGCCAGCGACCGCGACCGGCTGACGGAGCCGGAGCCGGCCCCCTCCTCCCCGCCGTCCCCGTCCCCGTCGTCGAGCAGCGCCGCGTCGCGGGACTTGGTGAGGCACCCGTCCTCGGAGGCCTCCTCCAGCGCCTCCCGCAGCTTGCTCTCCTGCAGCCGCCGCCCGCCGCCGGACCCCGCCCCGGCGCCCGGCGCCGGCGGCCGCGGCGGGCGGTGCCGCTTGTCCATGAGCATCGCCGCGCACTGCGACAGCGGCTTCCACAGCGAGAGATGCATGGCCGGCCGGCCGGCCGCCCGCCGCCGGAGCGAAGAACACAGCTTCCCCCCTCAGCCCCGCCCCTACACCATCCGATTCGCCTCCTCCCTCGCGCAACCCACCGCGCCCGCCGCGAATTCCAGGGATCAAAGCGATCGAATTCGCCGCGGCGGAGCCCCTCCTAGGGTTTGGGCGGGCGGGCGATCGGGGCGGGGGCGCGCGGGCGTGCGGAATCTGGATCAAGAATGGTTCTTTCTTCCAGCGGAGCAAGGGGGGGGGGGGGGGGGGGGGGGGGGAGAGGAGCGAGCGGGGGGAGGAGGAGGAGGAGGAGGCGGAGGGGAGTTAATTGGAACACACCAACTCACCTGCACGGAATTAAAAGCAGAGGTCCGTCCATCCCACAGCATTTAATGCCGATTCCCGTATATCTTCCCCTACTTTCTCATCTCCAATGCAACCAAATTAATTCTTCCATTTCATGTAAAAAATAATAATTAACTGCTCCATTTCATTCATTTATAATCAACCAAAGTTCCCTTATAATACCTAGATTTAAAGAGATCAATAGAATTTTTACAGCCTGCATTTTTACCTCCATTTTTAGATGATTTTGCTGACCTTTACACAAGGAAGGTCAAATGCAATGTGTTCCCATCCTCACAGTGGGTGTATAATAATCAGGAGGGTTGTTGAATGTTATGTGAAGGTTTGAATAATGCCAGGTTGGGTTTGTGGAAAAAAAATTAGTGTGGAAAATATGGAGGCTCGTGATCATTGACTTCTCCCGGGAGATATTCCTTCCTCCATGGCAGAACTTCCATTCTAGTCCTTTGAGTTTGCTTGTTTCCCATCTAACCATGCTCAGTCAGTCAGTCCACTTCAGCAACCCCGGTGTATCTTCAAGCGGGCCCGGTCTAATGGTGATGGCAATGGAAGCTCCCTGCTCTAACCCGCACCGTGCTTAATTTTCCTGGACGAATGATCAATGTTGCACATGGTTTTTCTTCCACGGCGCCGTATCACTGTGAAAAAAAAATCAATCGCCCAAGAAAATATGGTGTGATGTGCTTTGCATATAGACCAATGATGCATTGACGCCTGACTATTGTCTCTAAACTATTACTATGTTATAGCATGTATGTAGCAAATTGAAAATATTCGCATATGCGTGAATATGGACAACACGTATATTTTCGCATTGTTGGAATACAATATATCGGATACGCGTTATATTGATTGGAAACAATATTAGCGTATCTTTTTTGATCGTCGGAGTACTGCAAGCAGAAACGGTGTTGAATGCCGGAATAATTTGCGGATACGATGAGCCAGCACATGGCAATATCGACAAAAATGGAGTAATTCTGTATAATCAATACCAAATATAATTTATTCTTTGGAACACCAGAGGGATCCAGGCTGGCCGGTTCTTACCAGGTAACCGTTGCCCCGCTCCCTCCTTCGTTGCTAAGTATTCGCAAGCGGCATTGCCGTGTAAATCTTGATCTCGAACATGTATTGTTTAGTTTTGGTGAATTTTAACCCACGATCATTACGTGGTATTTCTTCTTAATGTTTAGTTGAATAGATAATATTTATGTCATCACATCATAAAAGTAATTCATATAGCTCCACAAAATATGGTGTACTTTGCTTTTCATATAGACCAATGATGCATTGACAGTGACAAAAGTGATCTTGATTATTATCTTTAAAGTGATCTTGATTAATAATCTTGATTATTAATCCACGGGGGTTTGTCAATCTCCTTGAACTCGTTACTTGCGTGGATCAAATCTTGCATAGGAAGATGGATAAACTGCAACGCAAAATAAAAGTAAATAAATTGTAGCAAAGTATTTTTGAATTTTATAATATAATAAAGGTGGACCCAGGGGCCATAGTTTTAGAGACTTCACTCTTGAACACATAGCATACTATGGGTGAACAAATTACTGTTGGACAATTGATAGAAAAATGCATAGTTATAACGTATTCACGACAATGATCATGTATATAGACATCATGTCCAAGAAGGTAGACCGACTCCGATCTGCATCTACTACTAGTACTCCACCCATCGTCCACTATCCAGCATGCATCCAGGGTATTAAGTTAATGAAAACAGAGTAACGCCTTAAGCAAGCATGATGTAGACAAAGTAAACCCAAGCAATATGGACACACCCTATCTTTTTATCCTTAATGGCAACAATATAAATACGTGGCATGTCTTTTTCTGTCATTGGGATTGAGCACCACAAGATTGAACCCATCACAAAGCACCTACCTCATTGCAAGAAAAATCAATCTAGTTGGCCAAATTAAACGGATAGATTGGAGAAAAATACAAAGTTATAACAATCATGCATAATAAAATTCAGAAAAGACTTAATTACTTTTAGTGAATAATCTAATATAAACCCACGGTTCATGGGATCCCAACAAACACACCATACAAGAAGATTGCATCAGATAGAACTTCAAGAAGATCAAGGAGCACATTGTATTAAAGATCAAAGAGAGAGAAGAAGCCATCTAACTAGCAGCCATGGACCCGTAGGTCTGTTGTAAACTACTCACACATCATCGGAAGGCAGTAAGGACGTTGTAGAAGCCCTCCGTGATCGATTGCCCCTCCGGCAGAGTACCGGAAAAGGCCTTTAAATGGGATCGTGGAAAAACTGAAGATTGTGGCGGCGGAAAAAGTCTTTCGGGTGGGTCTTTGTTGGTTTGGGAATATTTGAGAATTTACATAGGTGGAATTAGGTCAAGGGGTGCGACGGAGGGCCCACGAGCTCAGGGGCGCGCCCTGGAAGCTCGTGGCTCTCCCGTAGCTCTTCTGCCCTCCTCCCGAACCTTCTAGAGTCCCTTCTGGTCCATAAAAAATCACTGTAAAGTTTCATCGCGTTTAGACTCCGTTTGGTATTGATTTTCTGAAAAGCGAAAAACAAGAACTGATATTGGGCACTAGGTTAATAGGTTAGTCCCAAAAATGATATAAAATATCATAAAAATTGCACATAAAGCATCCAAGATTTATAATATAATAGTATGAAACAATAAAAAAATATAAATACATTGGAGACGTATCAATGGACACTGCGTTATTTCACATCATTACAATACAATATATCAAATACGTGTTATATTGATTGGAAACAATGTTAGCATAGCTTTTTCAATCTTTGGAGCACTGCAAGTGGAAACAGTGTTGAATGCTGGAATTTTTCAGGGATATGATGAGCCAACCTAAGGCAATATCGACAAATAGGGAGTAATTCTATATAATCAATACCAAATATAATTCGTTCTTTGGAACACTAGAGGGATCCAGGCTGGCTAGTTCTTACTTCCTCCATAGAAAAATATAAGAGCGTTTAGATCACTAAAGTAGTGATCTAAACACTCTTATATTTCTTTACAGAGGGAGTACAAGGTAACAGTCTGCCCGCTCCCTTAGCCATTACTAAGTATTCATAATCGACATTGATGTGTAAATCTTGATCTTGAACATATGTTGTTTAGTTTTGGTGAATTTTAACCCACAATCATTAGGTGGTCTTCCTTCTTAATGTTTAGCTGATTAAATAATATTTATGTCATCAGATCAGAAAAATAATTCATACAACTCCACGAAATATGTGTATTTCACTTTCCATATAGACCAATGATGCATTAACAGTGAAAAATCGCCCCTGATTATTGTCTCTAAAGTATTAGTAGACTATAGCATGCATGTAGTAAATAGGAAATATTCGAACATACATGCATATATTTTAACACTATTGGTGTACAATATATCGACATACATTATTTTGATTGCGACTTAGCATATCTTTTTAGATCTCCAGAGTACTACAAGCAATAACGGTGTTGAATGACAAAATATTTTGGGGATATGATAAGCCAAGCTACGGCAATATCGACAAAAAGTGAGTAATTCTATATAATCAATACGAAATATAATTTATCCCTTGGAACACTGGAGGGATCCAGGCTGGCTGGTTCTTACCAGGTAACCATTTGCCCGCTCCGTCTGTCGTTGCTAAGTATTCGCAAGCGGCAGTAGCATGTAAATCATAATCTTGAATATGTTTTGTTTTTTTGGTGAATTTTAACCAACAATTATTAGGTGGTCCTTCTCCTTAATGTTTATCTAATTAAATAAAATATATGCCTTCACATTAGGAAAATAATTCATAGAGCTCCACCAAAATTTCTCTACATGAAATAATGCAATAGGACACATGTTGTATATGAAAAAAAGTATATTTTTGCATTAATAGAGTATGTTATACAGGATATGTGTTCTATTGATTGCAAGAAATATAGCACTTAGATCAAGGGAGTACTACAACGAGGAGCAATGTCAAAGGTTGGGGTATTTTGGGAGCCAGTTGGATCCAACGTTGCAATGCTAGTGATACGGTAAGGCAAACGATGGTAATATCAACAAAAATAGAGTAATTATATATAATCAATGCAAAATATATTTCATTCTTTGGAATATTGGAGGGATCCAGGCTGGCCAATTCCCACTAGGTAACTTCTCCCCCACTCACCGGCCATTGACTAAGTATTCGCAAGGCGCATTGCGGGGTAAATCTTGATCTCAAAATTGTGCTCCTTGGACTTTTTTATTTTTGGTAAATCTTAACCCCAATTTTTTTAGGTTAAGCTTCTTTTCATATTTAGCTAATCAAATAATATTTATCTCATCACATTAGGAAAAAAATTCATATATCGACACACAAAAGATTCTCTATAGGAAATAGTACAATATGATATGTGTTGTATTTGTTGCAAGAAATATAACCTATCCATTTAGATTGAGAGAGTAGTACAACTAGAAGTAGTGTTGAAGGTGAACTACATGGGGAGCCAAATGCATCCAGTGTTGAAATTATAGTGATACGCCGAGCTAAACTACAATACTAACATTCTAAAAAGATAATTCTAGACAATTAGTACCAAATTTAATCCATTCTTTGGAATACAATAGGATCCGAACTGGCTCGTTCCTACCAATAACTGCTCACCCGCTCCCTTGTCATTGGCTGAGTATTCACAAGCGGCATTGCAACATAAATATTGATCTTGAAAATGTGCATGTTGGACTTGTTTACTTTTGGTGAATTTTAACCCATTAGATTGTCCTTCTTCATATTTAGTTAATATGTATATCATCACATCAAGGAAATAGAAAATATTTATACATGCGTGTGAATGGATAACACATTTATTTTGTAATATTAGAATACAATATAATACATGTTGTACTCATTGCAAGAAATATAGCATACCTTCTTGGATCACTGTAGCACTATTTGAGGCCCAAATATTTGGTTAAACGAATGCATGCAGTTTTGCAATGAGAGTGATATGATGAGCCAAATATAATTCATTCTTTGGAATACTTGATACGTCTCCAATGTATCTATAATTTTTTTTGTTCCATGTTATTATATTATTAATCTTGGATGTTTTATATACATTTACAAGCAACTTTATATCATTTTTTGGGACTAACCTATTAACTTAGTGCCCACTGCCTCTTGCTGTTTTTTGGTTGTTTTTTACTTTGCAGAATATCAGTACCAAACGAAATCCAAATGCCACAAAACTTTTTAAAGATTTTTTTTCTGTTGACAAGAGACTCTGGAAGCTTCTGGGGGCCACGAGAAGATGAAATTGGGGCCCACTAGGCACTAGGGCGCGCCAGGGGCCTCTCTGGCGTGCCCTGGTGGGTAGTGGGGCCCACGAGCATCGTTTTGATCTACCTATGCCTCTATAAATACTCTAAAATCCCAAAACCCTCAGGGGAGTCCATGAAATAATGTTTCCGCCTGCGCAAGTTTTAGAACCACGAGATCCAATCTAGAGGCCTTTTTTGGCACTCTGTCGGAGGGGGAAATGATCACGGAGGGGTTCTTCATCATTCTTGCTGCCCCTCCGATGATGCGTCAGTAGTTTACCATACACCTACAGGTCCATAGTTAGTAGCTAGATGACTTCTTCTCTCTTTTTGATCTTCAATATGATGTTCTCCTCGATGTTCTTGGAGATCTATTTGATGTAATGACTTTTTGCGGTGTGTTTGTTGGGATCTGATGAATTGTGAGTTTATGATCAGATCTATCCACGAATATTATTATGAGTTCTCTCTGAACTCTTTTATGCATGACTGTTATAGCCTCGTATTTCTTCTCCGATTTATTGGTTTGGTTTGGCTAACTAGATTGATTTATCTTACCATGGGAAGATGTGCTTTGTGATGGATTCGATCTTGCAGTGCTCAATCTCAGTGATAGAAAGAGACATGACATGCATGTATCGTTGCTATTAAGGGTAACAAGATGGGGTTTATTCATACGTGAGTTTATCTTGTCTACATCATGTCATCTTGCTCAAATCATTATTCCGTTTTTCCATGAACTTAATACACTAGATGCATGCTGGATAGCAGTCGATGTGTGGAGTAATAGTAGTAGATGCAGGTAGGAGTCGGTCTACCAATCTTGAACATGATGCCTATATACATGATCATTGCCTTGGATATCGTCATAATTATTTGCTTTTCTATCAATTGTCCAAAAGTAATTTGTTTACCCACCGTATAATATTTCTCGAGAGAAGCCTCTAGTGAAAACTATGGCCCCCGGGTCTATTTTCTATCATATATTAAAACCAAAAATGCCTTGCTGCAATTTACTTTTATTTATTTTATTTTGTATTTTTGTTAGATCTATTTATCAAAACCCATACAATTTAATTTTTCTCAATACCGTTGAGGGATTGACAACCCCTCTACTCGTTGGGTTGCAAGTATTTGTTGTTTGTGTGTAGGTGATGTTTACATAGTGTTGCTTGTTCTCCTACTAGATTGATAACCTTGATTTCATAACTGGGGAAAGTACTTATCTCTACTGTACCGCATCATCCTCTCCTCTTCGGGGAAATTCCAACGCATCTCACAAGTTGCAATACTACAAGGAACTTAGCTGGTTGGTTCCTACTAGTAATTGTTCACCCGCTCCCTCCACCATTGACTAAGTATTCGCAAGAGAATTTTGGTACAAATCTTGATCTTGAAAATGTGCTTTTCGGGCTTGTTTATTTTTGTGATTTTTAGCCTGCAATTATTATGTCATCCTTTCTCTTCATGTTTGGTTAATCGAATGTTATTTATAGCATCACATTAGGAAATAATCCATATATGTCCACGCACAAAAAATTCTCTACATAAAATAATACAATATGATACATGTTGTATTGGTTGCAAGAATATAGCATATACTATTAGACTAAGAGAGTACTATAGCAGAAGTAGTGCTGAAGGCAGAATTTCTAGGGAGCCAAATATATCAACTGGTACAATAATAAAATGAGCCAAACTAGGATGCCATAGAAAAATGGTAACTCTGCATAATTAATACTGAATACAATCCACCCTTCCAACTCTTGAGTGGATTGCTGGTTCCCTACCAGTAACCACTCGCCCCTCCATCTACCTTGAAAATGTGCTTGTTGGATTTATTTTTGGTATTTTAACCCGTAATTTGTATGTTCTTCTTCTTCATATTTTAGGTAATTATATCAAATAACATTCATATCATCACATCAGGAAAATAATCTATATATGTCCAGAAACAATTCTCAACATGAAATAGTACAATACTATAAATGGTGTATTGGTCGCAAGAATATAGCATATCCTCTTAGATTGAGGAAGCGGTATAAATTAACCAGAAGTAGTGTTGAAGGCGGAGTATCTCTTTTTTAGGTGGATGGCGGAATATCTGGGTAGCCAAATGTATAAAATGTTGCAATGATAGTGATATGATTGAGCCAAACTACAGATAGTACCGATAAAAGGAATAAATCTACCAAAAACAGTCTATCCATTAGAATACTACAGAGGCAATGCTGGTTGGTTCCTACCGGTAAACCGCTCGCGAGCTCCCCTCCCCATTGACTAGGTATTCACAAGCGGTGTTAGCTTGCAAAACTTGCTCCAAAATGCGGTTGCAGGACATATCTTCAGTTGCGGTGAATTTAATCCACAATTATTAGCATGTCCTTCTTGTTTGTATTCAGCTAATTAAATATATTTTTATTTTCATGTCAGGAAAAAAATAGTTATAGGTCCACAAAATATTTCTTTATATGAAGCAATTTTTTATATGTTTACTGATTTTGATATAGCTCACCATTCGTGTTGAACGGTGGCAATGTTTATATATGGTGAAGCAATTTACTTCCTCCGTTTCTTTTTAGTCTGTATATAAAATTTGTCTAAAATCAAACTTCATAAAGTTTGATCAAATATATAGAAAAAAAATACATTTACAATACGGAATCAATATCATTAAATGCACCATAAAATCAACTTTCATATTATATAACTCTAATATTGTAGATATTGATATTTTTAAATATAATTTTAGTTAAATTTTGCATAGTTTGGCTTTAAACAAATTTTATATACGGGGTAAAAAGAAACAGATGGAGTACGTGCATGGCAACACATCAACTGTAAACACGCTAGTAGCTAATTGCAGAAATCAAGGATCTAGTTGTCGTGCTCCTAATCACGGAGGCACCGAGGCAGCAGCAATCAGTTGAAAATAGCATCGCAAAAATTACCAGAAAAAAGGAAAGCATCACGGGGTCGTACTCTCGAGTCAGAACACGTGGTCTGCTCCTAGTAAAAAGGTGGCGGCGGCCGTAATCGTTCCTCCCTGAAATCCTGAATTAGTCAGCAGCGGCGCGTCCCCGGAACGGAGCAGCGTGTCCGTGTTCGCGCGAGGGAAGCGTATTCTGATTCCGTCCGAGGGTGATGCTCCTTGCGGCGACAGCAGCGGAACAAAATAAAGAGCTATAGCGCGTCCCGTTGTTTTACAGCTGCGGCCAGCAGCTTTATGCGCAAGCATCCAAATTACGCTTTTGCTCGCGCACAGATAACCTTCTTTTTACTATTTTTAACGTGTGCTACGGCACTGGTTCCGTCCAAACTAGCAGAATGTGTGATGATAATGTAATGTTTTTCTCCTGGCAGGCTGAGCTTGGAACTGGAGTTTACCTCCCGGACAAACCGATTTTTTTGATTTAGCACGCGCGCTAGCGGTTGTGTGCTGTACAGGCTCCTTTTTACCTCGTCCAAGGTGTCTTCCCCACCGGTCTGCCTCCCTCGCGGCACTACACCAGCCAAACAGAATGGTATGTGGTGTCATTTTGCAGTTCTCTGTCTCCCACAAATAAAAAGAAAGCATCCTCTGTTTTTTTTTAATAAAAAGAGTGTTGTTTCAGATAAAAGCAACAACAATTGTTTGGATATTGTAAGTACAAATATTTACATTGCATATTTCAAATATAAATTTATATATGTCACCTCCCGTTCCATAACGTAGTGCAGTGCATATAATTTTTTAAAATTCATACCTCACAACTTTGACCAAGTTTGTGAAGAAAAATATTTACATCTAGAATGCCAAACTGATTCATGATAAGATGTACCTTCATATTGTATACATTTAATATACTCCCAGTTTGACTTCTCAAAAATCTATACGCATCACATAATGGAACGGAGGGTAAAATATTTGCTATGGTGTCTTCCTTCCCTTAACAGAGGCGGCCTATATCCGTCGCACCACGCTATAGTTATTTCTGCGCATCTGTCTTCTTCCTCTGAACAGGTGAACAATTGGCTTAGCATTTCTTGTCATATTGCCGAGGCCACCACTTCCCAACCCTCAACTGAAGCGTCCTATGTCACCTAAGGTTCACGCTAGGCAAAGCCTATCAATCCAGGATGTGGGCTTAAAGAATACTAGCTTGTTTTTTAAGTGGCTTTTTAAACTTCTCAATGGAGTGTGACAAAGAGCTCACCCAGAACAAATACTTGGAGTCTAAAACCGTTTCACAAGTCGAGTGAAAACCAAGTGACTCCCACTTTTGGGATGCCTTAATTATGTGGGTTAAACAAAATTTTCTTTGTTCGGGTACTTTCCAGAGGGCTCACAAGGGTGTTTTGGGAGAACACGTTTTTCTTAACATATTACAGACGCACGCGCTCATATATATGTGCATACGCTCATCATATGGACGCATACACGGACACCCTATCCCTATGAGCACATCCGAGAGATTAACCCGGCATATCATCTTGAAATTTACGAAGTCGCCGTAGGCGCCTCGTAGTCGACGGGGACACCTTCTTCCACTGAAAGCGTATCGCCTGAAATTCTGAAATAAATCCATGAACAAATGCAAGCTCCAGGATGTGAACCCTGGAAGGCTGGGAGAGGGAGGACACGTTGTTAGAAAATAACTAACCCTCCAAAGATCATTATATAAGCCTTTTTGACACAGTGAGAAAACAAGCACTTGTGAATGATCCAAAATGTAGTGCATATAATTTTTTTTGTCAAAGCTAAACTTCATAAAGTTTGGCCAAGTTCATAGAGAAAAAAATTCAATATCTATAATATCAAATAAATACAATACAAAAATATATTTTACAATATATCTAGTAATATTTATTTTCTATGTAGTTGTAGATGTTTCTCTTTTACAAATTTATTGTTGAAACTTTATAAAGCTTGACGGTAAAAAAATTGATATGCACTAAATTTTGGAAAGGATGGAGTAATATGAAGGCTAATGGCTAGTTAGTACTCCGTAGTATCCATCTGTCTAATAATATATTGCATATATGATTTTTCTTAAGTCCAACTTCGTGAACTTTCATAATTTATAGGAAAAAAAGTCTATATCTACAATATCAAATATAAAAATATGAAATACCTTGTGACGTGTCTAATGATGTGTATTTCGGTATTGTATATGTTGACATTTTTCTAGAAATATTACTTATACAAGGCCACTATGAAAAATAGATTTTGCATCTAAAATAGGCCACCAACAGCAATCGAGGCAAAAAATAATGATATTTTCTCATACTAGCAACCTGTTTATTACTTGCATGCATGCAATCATAATGATATTGCATTTAGTTTCCTATCGCTTCCTTGCATGCATGTGGCACATCAATGATTCCAGTAAACGAAAAGAAAAGCTGGTTCACAAAGCAAGGCATTATTTTTTGGTTTTTTATCATTTATGTCACTGGTTATGTCTCACTACTCAGTTTTGTCATTAGAAGTTACAACTGCAAAAAAATGCCATCTTTCTGTGAGAAATTTGCTAAAGAATGCCATCGGTCCATTACATGTTTGCTAAAAAATGCCATTAGACATCGTTATTGTCAGGTAAAACCCGTTGACCGTATATGTCAAAAATACTAGACCCACATGCCAGTTCTCTCTATCTCACAATAATAAGTGCAGGCCCCACTTGTCATGACTAAGCAAGCGAATAATTTTAGAGGATAATAAGAACGTTGTTGGATTAAGTGGGACCCGCACTTTATTGTAGTGAGATAGAGAGAGAGCTGACGTGTTGGTCCATAGGTATTTTGATCATTATAACATGGCAAACGAGATTTGAGCTGATAGTAATGGTGTCTAGTGGCATTTTTGAGCATCTATTTAACGAAGCGATGACATTTTTGAGCAGTTGAAATTTCTAGTGGCAAAACTAAGTGGTGAGACATAACCAGTGGCATAAATGATAAAAAAAACCTAAATATTTTTTTTGGGGGGAGGGGATTAAATTTTATTTTGGTTCTCCCTCCGGTCCATTTTACTCTGCGTATTAGATTTGTGTAAAGTCAAACTTTGTAAAGTTTGACCAAATTTATATTAAAAATATCAATATCTACAATATCAGATGTATATACTATGAAACTACATTTCATAATGAATCTAACAATATTGATTTGACATCGTGAATGTTGATACTTTTTTCTACTCCCTCCGTCCGAAAATACTTGTCATCAAAATGAATAAAAGGAGATGTATCTAGACGTATTTTAGTTCTAGATACATTCCTTTTTGTTCATTTTGATGACAAGTATTTTCGGACGGACGGGGTATAAGTTTGGTCAAATTAGAGATCATTTGACTTCAGACAAAAAACTTAAACGCAGACTAAAAAGGATCGGAAGGAGTACCTGTAATCTGATTTTGTGACCTTGTATATAAAAATGAAAGGAGTATCAAATCTTGCAAAGTTTAACTTTCAAAAGAATCTATACACATTGCATTATAAAACGTACGAAGAGAGCATGTTCCTCCCAGCGCGCTACCAGTGGCTAAAAAATCTTGCATCTCCTTACACATTTCCTTTTCTCCACCTCGCAGAATCCACGTGTCCCAAAACCTCCCCGTCACCCTGACAGGCTATGAGAAAGAAAGATCCACATGCTATACTATGCTAGGGTCAGCTCGTGAACTGTTCACATATCAGCCTCAGTTCGTACGCAGTTTCGTACACAAAGACGGTCGACAGAAACCATTCAAACACATGTGTAGCCAGCATCGCCCGAGCAAGTCAAACGCGCGAAGGGGATGTCTTCCCCAACGTCCATCTCACCCTTTAACTCGCACCAAATCTACCCCTTGGACTTGCGCGTGCAGCGGCGCAGGTGCTTCACGCAGGCACGGCGAGGCCGGGACGCGTCGCCGCTACTCCGCCTCCGGCGGGTCGCCGTCGGGCCCGGCACGCGACGGGCGTACGGAGCCGTGCTGTTCCGTGCAGGGCGCATGAGCCGTCACACTTGAAACAGAGAACGGGGCCGTTCACCGGTCACTGCGCTTGGTCTGGTCTGGTCATTTTCCCTGTCGAAACTCGAAAGTTTCAGGTGAGGCTGTGGTCGATCCCCTGGACCTTGGATCTTGCGTGCGCGTCTAGATGCAGGAAATTAAGGGGTGTCGTTAGTGCTGAGGAGTCAGAAGAAGATCCAAGTGATCTGTCAACGATCCATTGGTCGGCGATGGAGTGGATCCAGCGTGCGACTTATGCCGATATCCTGGTCAGAAGGAGATCTCAAATGATCCGAAGACACTTCAGTTCAGTATATATGTTTGAACTTGTAGTAGACCATGCATTTGTTAATTATGCAGCACTAAGAGCCAGGTTAATACTAGTAAAGTCAGGTCCTTGCTATATACTCCCTCCGTTCCAAAATAGATGACTCAACTTTGTACTAAAGTTAGTACAAAGTTGGGTCATCTATTTTAGAACAGAGGGAGTATTGTTTTCATCTCATCTATAACCAACCTAATAATCAAAATGTATACTAGTTATGGTTCAAAAAAATTGTATAGTAGTTACTTTATACTCCCCTGTCCCATAATTAGTGTGAAAAGCGCTCTTATATTATAGGACGGAGGACGGAGAGAGTAGAAAAACATAGTAGTTTTATTAATATACTTGGTCCATCTCACACTTACAATGTCTTTTGGAGTCCGTGCTGCAGATTGCTCTTAATCTACAAAGCACTTTCCTCCCGAAAATTCGCTTCTCTCACCCTATGTTCAGTGAACATATAATATTTTAATTCTTATAACCTGCTTGCATCACCTTATTATACTTGTTATAATATGCAATACTTGTCTGACTAATTTGTGCATTTTATAGAAACAACTCAATGTTCATACTCCCTCCGTCCCAAAATTCTTGTCTTAAATTTGTCTAGATACGGATGTATCTACGGATGTGTCTAATACTAAAACCTAACTTGATACATCCGTACCTAGAAAAATCTTGAGACGGAGGGAGTACATGTTAATCCACTTTAGAGCAACTCTAGCAGACCCCGCAAAACGCGTTTGCAGTTCGCGCAAAACCGTTTTTACGGACCGGCGAGGGCAAGCACAGATGCAGACCCCCAAACGGACCCGTAAAAAAGTATATTCGCGGAATATGCTTTTTTACGGGTCGGCTATGCGGGTTCTGCTCTTTGCGCCGTTGCGTCCCCGCAACTCATCAGTCCGCAAATCTCAAATCCAACATAATTCAACAATCGAAAACAAACTGAATTATTCAAATCAAACATAAAACAATAATCATCCGCATTACAAATAATTATTCAAATCACCATAGCAAACTTAAAATAATGCAATTGTGACGCCCCCGATTCAATCGTACACTAATCATGCACGCAAACATGTACGATCAAGATCAGGGACTCACGGGAAGATATCACAACACAACTCTAAAAGTAAAATAAGTCATACAAGAATCATTTTACAAGCCAGGGGTATCGAGGGCTCGAATACAAGTGCTCGACATAAACGAGTCAGCGGAAGCAACAATATCTGAGTACAGACATAAGTTAAACAAGTATGCCTTAAGAAGGCTAGCACAAACTGGGATACAGATCGAAAGAGGCGCATGCCTCCTGTCTGGGATCCTCCTAAACTACTCCCGGTCGTTGTCTGCGGCCTGCATGTAGTAGTAGGCACCTCCAGTGTAGTAAGAGTCATCGTCGACGGTGGCGTCTGGCTCCTGGGCTTCGACATCTGGTTGCGACAACCAGGAAGAAGAGCAAAAGGGGGAAAAGGGGGGAGGAAAGCAACTGTGAGTACTCATCTAAAGTACTCGCAAGCAAGGAGCTACACTACTTATGCATGGGTATATGTGTAAGGAGGCAATATCGGTGGACTGAACTGCAGAATGCCAAAATAAGAGGGGGATAGCTAGTCCTATCGAAGACTACGCGTCTGGCAGCCTCCGTCTTGCAGCATGTAGAAGAGAGTAGATTGAAGTCCTCCAAGTAGCATCGCATAGCATAATCCTACTCGGCGATCCTCCCCTCGTCGCCCTGTGGAAAAGCGATCACCGGGATGTCTGTGGAACTTGTCTGGGTGTGTTTTATTAAGTATCCAGTTCTAGTTGTCATAAAGTCAAGGTACAACTCCGGGTCGTCCTTTTACCGACACGGCTATTCGAATAGATAAACTTCCCTGCAGGGGTGCACCACATAACCCAACACGCTCGATCCCATTTGGCCGTACACACTTTCCTGGGTCATGCCCGGCCTCGGAAGATCAACACGTCGCAGCCCCACCTAGGCACAACAGAGAGGTCAGCACGCCAGTCTAAATCCTATGCGCGCAGGGGTCTGGGCCCATCGCCCATTGCACACCTGCACGTTGCGTGGGCGGCCGGAAGCAGACCTAGCAACCTCCATTACAAAGGAAGTTGCGTTAACGCAGTCCAACCCGGTGCGCGCCGCTCAGTCGCCGACGTCACGAAGGCTTCGGCTGATACCACGACGTCGAGTGCCCATATCTTTCCCGCGTAGTTGGTTAGTGCGTATAGGCCAGTGGCCAGACTCAGATCAAATACCAAGATCTCGTTAAGCGTGTTATTATGAAGTAACCGCTGACGCCGACCATGGCCAGGCCCACCTCTCGCCTAGGTGGTCTCAACCTGCCCTGTCGCTCCACCACAAAGATCCACACAGAGGGCCGTCGGGACAAAGGTCCTTTCAGCCCCCAATCCGTGAATCACTCATGGGTACTCAACGAGCCGACCCGACTTTAGTCACCATATGTATAGTATGTATATATGTATAGTATATACCCGTGATCACCTCCCAAGTGATCACGGCCCGATAGTATAGCAAGGCAGACTGACAAGAATGTAGGGCCAATTATGATAAACTAGCATCCTATACTAAGCATTTAGGATTGCGGGTAAGGTATCAACGACTGTAGCAACAATGACATGCTATGCAACAGAATAGGAGTAATCGAACAGTAACATGCTACACTACTCTAATGCAAGCAGTATAGAGAAGAATAGGCGATATCTGGTGATCAAGGGGGGGGGGGCTTGCCTGGTTGCTCTGGCAAGAAGGAGGGGTCGTCAACTCCGTAGTCGAACTGGGGTCGCCGACAGTCTCGGGGTCTACCGGAAAGAAGTAACGGAGGGGGAACACAATAAATAACAGAGCAATCAAAGCATCACAAAGCGAGACGCGGCAATACGCGGTGCTAGAGGTGACCTAAGGCAGCAGGAGGTGATATTGGCGAAGGGGGGAAACATCCGGGAAAGTATCCCCGGTGTTCCGCGTTTTCGGACAGATGAACCAGAGGAAGAAAGTTGCGTGTTTGCTATGCTAGGGATGTGTGGCGGACGAACGTGCTACGTATCCGGATTCGTCTCGTCGTTTTGAGCAACTTTCATGTAGAAAGTATTTTCACATGAGCTACAGTTTATTTTCTATGGTTTTCTAAAGTCTTAATCATTTTCTAGAATTTATTTAATTAATATAAATCAACATTATCCAGAATAGTATGGGATGACGTCAGCATGACGTATGTGTGATGTCAGTAGTCAACAGTGTGGTTGACCTGGTCAACCTGACAGGTGGGTCCCACCTGTTAGGGACTGTTTAGCTAATTAATAGTAGTTAATTAGGTTAAGTAGTTATTAGGTTAATTAATCTTAATTAGTTAATTTAAGCAGAATTAATTAAGTTAATTAATTAATTGATATTTCTATTTATTATTATTTTTAATTCCTTTTTTTAAACGTTCTGGGGCGTGGGCCCTGCTTGGCAGTGGCCTGGAGGCCATAGCGGGCACGGGCGTTCGGGTGCGAGCGTCACCCGAGCGGGCACTAGGCAGCGGGTGCGCGCCCAAACGAACGCGTGCCCGAGGGGGCGCAGGGCACACATGACACACGCCGGCGCCGGTGGCGGGGCACGAGCGACTGGACCCGGGCGCTGGCCAGCAGCGGTGGATGGCGGCGGCAAGTGGAAGACAAGGCGCGGGTGGAGGGGAGGCTGGGTCAAGGCAGAGGCGGACGCAGCGCGTGCGGGACGACGCGGGGGGGGGGGGGGGCGGTGACCGTGCAGGGCGGAGGAAGTGCGAGGAGAGGAGGAGCTCACGGGGGATTGTAGGGACCGAGGCAGCGGGTCGCGGGAAGGAGACGGAGAAGACGGCGTCGTGGAGGATTTAGTCCGGCGAGGAAGCTCCGGGCGACGAGGTGGCTGCGACGGCGGTGCTGATGTAGGCGCGGCGCGCACCGACGGTGTCCGGCGTGGAGGGAGCTGAGGGCGAACGACGAAGACGGACATGCGGCACTGATGACGGCAGGGTGGCGGGGTGGCTCCGACGGGGGTTCCGGGCGGCGGCGGCGTCGAGCGCCCCCGATCCCGATCTGGATCAGGGAGGGAGGCAGAGGGGGAGTGGGGTGAGCGAAATGGGAGTGGGGGAATGGGTGGACCGGTTAGGGTTACGATGGGAGGGGGAGTGGGTTAGTAGGCAGGGGGTGGGCTGCGGCTGGGTCGAGTGGGTCGGCCAGCTGGGCCTTCTCGCCCATTTGGCCAGGGGGGCCTTTTCCTTTTTTTGTTGTGTTTTCTTTTTCTTTTTTTATTCTATTACTTTTCTGTCTTAATTCAATTTAAAATATTTATGCATTTTATAAAGCTGTGTCCTCTACACCATAATTATCTATGTAATATTTAGTACAAATCGAACATCTTTATTTTAATGTTTGAAAACTTTTATTGTTTTCCTTTAATTAAATTTTGAATTGGTTTCGGTTTTGAATTATCTAGAGTTTATCAACAGTAACCGATGTGACGTGGCATCATTAGCGGGGGATCACTGTAGCTTAATTATCCGGGCGTCACAATTCTCCTCCACTACAAGAAATCTCGTCCCGAGATTTTAGGGGTAGTGAAAGGGGGGAAGGTTTGGTAACGAATCTAGCGGGTCTTGTCATCCTGGCTTGCTCTTCTCAAAGAGGCCGGTCCAATATATTGATGTCTTCGTTTCTCTGCTTTAGGTCATCATGATTAAGTCGGCGTCCTTTCTTCAGGAACTCCATCGTACTTACGAAAGAATAAAGAGTGGCCATTCCGGGAGAACAGACCTCCGCAAGGTCGACTAACTGGTCGATAACATCAGGGAGGGTGGCGGATAGCAACTCTCGAATTGAAACTTAAGAAAATATCATGAGCAAAGTAAGAAGGTGAAAAATAGAAGTTTCAAGCGCATAGGCAATCGTTCGTTGCCTGAAACAAAGTGTGAAAGGGGTTCAGAGCAATGGGAATAAGTATTGCGTCTGATAGCAGAACTGATGATCTCTCGGAAGGTGGCTCGTAAATTACTTATGAGGCCACGCGCGAGGAACAACCTTTGGCAACAGGGGGTTTATCGAAGAGTCAGGTTTTGATCTTGTGGAACTGTGGGTTATGGGCCCACCATGTGGGTTAAAGTAAGAAGACCGTTGACATCTTGCACGGTCATGATAGCAAGACATGTCAGAGGGTAGGCTATCAGTTATGTTGGCAACAATGTCGGTACCAAGGGCGAGGGACGAAGAGAACCATTTTCCTGCTCGTTGAACGAGGCGGACCATTAGGCAAAGTTCTCGTCCATTGGTGGCTACTAGAATGTCATCAATAATAGTAATAGGGTCTTGCTGACAGAATTGTACACTGGGGGTGTTTACACAAGCAAGAGAATATTAATGCTTAGATCATATAGATCACAAGCAAAGTTAAACCGACCAATGGAAAGGAAAATATGATTATCAGATTAAACAGAACGATGGAAAGGAAAATGTGTTTAAACACATATTTCAAGGGTATATCCTTCCCAAGGACAAGCAAAGCATGATATCCATGATAGGATATAATGTAGAAACTCTTTGGGTAGGGGAGAGAAATTTCATGACATTACCCATACAATGGTGCTTGGATAATAGATAAAGAAAATTTAGCATTGTGCTTCCAATGTTCTTTATTGAAGCTTGGAGTACCACGAACATGCTTCGAGATAGCATTGACATGGTCCGCAAGCAAAGGTCAGACTTTGGATACACAAGAGATCCACCAGGAACATCTTATAGAATAAGCCTTACAATTTCCTCATGGAAGAATGGCTAACCTTGCTAAAAGGAAGAACTATAACAATGGGTCCTCCGGCCAGGTGGGCTAGGCACGACAACACCTTACCGGGTCACATAAAGACCAATGTTATAACTCTTGGAAATATGTCCCAACCATCATATCTGACCGAGATTCAAATCTGATTAGTGCTAGGATACCTCAGACTCAGGATGCCTGAGAAGAAAAGGTGTAACGCAAATTTGACGAGATGACAATGTAAGATCCTCGGGAAATGAACTATGGAAGCGAGTTTCGAAACAAGATTTCATCATTAAACCAAGGAGAGGATGAGGAGGTGGCTAATGGACTCAGCGACAATCCATCGAAATTTCCAGAAAGATGATTTTCCACAGTTATGTGAACAAGGAAATAACATTTGTTGGATCAAATGATATAATGATGTATGCTCGAGGAAAACATACACAAGTAAATATTGATTGAAAAGTGCACCCGAAATATGGGTTGGGTTGCACGACCAATGTCAGAATGGTGGTTCAATAACCAATAGTCTGAGGATGAACTGTCGGCCATTAACTTCAAAGCAATAGGGTTGCCAGGAGTACAGAATCCATGCAGCACCGTTCACTTGTTAGTATTCCGGTTAGAATCAACATTGGGACCAAGAAAGAATGGTAATGGTGAGAAGTATCACTATACCAAGAAATTTTAAGAGGCGGAGCAATTCTCACAACCTTCTTGACATAAAAGATGGTAATACTCCAAGGTGAAGAAGAACATATGCTGGATAGCAAGGAACTCAAGATTCAATCCAAAACATGAACACGTTTGTGTTGAGGGAAGACAAGGATGTGGTCGATGATAACACAATCACCGAGGGGCAAGGATGGTATTTCCCATCATGAATTTGATTGATATCCTGGAAGGAGTTCAAAATGTTGATGATGATCACGACACAATCGTCGAGAGATATCACGAAGGAGTAATCGATCGGCGATGACATCAAGTCAAAGGACTGATGAAGCGAAAGGTTATTGGAATCACGAGTACGACACAAACTCGAAATCAAGCTTGCTGTTCAAGGCGAAATGATATGAAGAGGAAAATCGACGTAAGCTTAGCTCCTCGTCGAAAGTGGTGCTCCGGGAATAAGGACCAGGTAGCACAGTTAAAAAGTTGCACGATAAGGATATAGCCGAGCAGGCTAGGAATGGCTTGAAGGATTATTAAATTCATAAGCCACGAAAATTACTTAGAGTTATTGAATCGGAGTGTGGAATCAAATCACGTATCGGTGTTCTCGATTGAAATAACTCAAAACCTGGGGAAAATCTAAAATCGATGAGAAACAATACTAGATGAAGACTCATAGGAAGCAACACAGTTCTTTGATACTCTCGAGATACTGGAGGGTATTACACGAAGGAAGATCGACATAGGGGGCGCGGAGATGTATTGATCTGCAGAAGACAAGTGTTTTCACTTGCCTGAGAAATGGAATCAAGGAAGAACATATGGTCGGAACCACAATTGCAAAGGATCAATTCACCAATACCAATGGATATTATATCAAGGAAATAGTTATTATTACAAGAAGCTTCATTATAGGATCTACATCGTGCCCATGGGCATGAACACAAAGTTCAAGGTCGACTCCCACTTCTTCAATGTATCTGAGGACAGCTTAGAAGATTACTGAATACGAAGGACGTTGTCAGATAAAATCCAACAAAGTATCTGATGGTCCTCAAGGGATCTGAGGTGAGCATCGGTACTCAACCAGAGGAAGAAACAATGCAAGGAGATCAGACTATAGAATCAACTGACTAACTCAAAGCTCAATGCAAAAGAATTATCATTTCCGATCAAGGGATCAGAAGCAAATGCTCTGATTAAGGATGGATAAGTTGCGTAGACTTAGGGGTACAACTGATGGCAATCCGATTGGTCGAGAACCAGCTCATGTTTAAAATGATGTCTGAGCTGGAAGGATGAATTCTGGGTTGGATTGATGATTGCGAGCATTCACAAACATATTGAATCAAAGACTCAAAATGACAGTGACAAAGGATGCTCGTGAATATTGCTAGACATATGGAAAGTAACCATAATGCAAGCAGACAAGTATTTGCAGAGCAATAGTTGGCAATGGATTATCGAAAGACCGGATAGCATTTCAAAGTATCTTGTGGATCACATAATCAACTAGGAATGAACAAATCCTCGATGAGTGTGAGGAATTATCCGTAGATGTATTAAAGCGAAAATGGAGCTGCAAGGCAGCAGGCATGGTGGATTCTCGGGATATTGGAATGTTTTAGGGAATCTTGTAACAACAAGAGAAATTGGGGATGAAGGTATGAACGACAAATGCATGTACTTATCCATAATGATTTATCGGTGGTAGGGATTGTAACGGCAAAGGGCACAAGGGTCTCGGGAAAACATCGGAGAGTATCATCGGAATCCTTCGGTGCAGCAAGAAATCATCTGGAGTGAGGGTCTCTCCGGGAGGAAGTAATTACGAGAACCTAGAGTTAGAGTTAGCAAAATCATTTAACCCGAATAGAAGAGAGGTCAGAGTCCCAGAGTAAAGGTCGAGGAGTAAAAGATCCTAATACCACCCAATGGCAACGTGGGCCAGTAAGCCACACAGCCAAGTTAGTAAAACAATTTTCGGCTTCTAGACTCAACTTCGGCCAAGGAGTTGGAAAGGTGGATTCCTACAGGCAGTCGGCTCTGATACCAACTTGTGACGCCCCCGATTCAATCGTACACTAATCATGCACGCAAACGTGTATGATCAAGATCAGGGACTCACGGGAAGATATCACAACACAACTCTAAAAGTAAAATAAGTCATACACGCATCATATTACAAGCCAGGGGCCTCGAGGGCTCGAATACAAGTGCTCGACATAAACGAGTCAGCGGAAGCAACAATATCTGAGTACAGACATAAGTTAAACAAGTTTGCCTTAAGAAGGCTAGCACAAACTGGGATACATATCGAAAGAGGCGCATGCCTCCTGCCTGGGATCCTCCTAAACTACTCCCGGTCGTCGTCTGCGGCCTGCATGTAGTAGTAGGCACCTCCAGTGTAGTAAGAGTCATCATCGACGGTGGCGTCTGGCTCCTGGGCTCCGGCATCTGGTTGCGACAACCAGGAAGAAGAGGAAAAGGGGGAAAAGGGGGAGGAAAGCAACCGTGAGTACTCATCCAAAGTACTCGCAAGCAAGGAGCTACACTACTTATGCATGGGTATATGTGTAAGGAGGCAATATCGGTGGACTGAACTGCAGAATGCCAGAATAAGAGGGGGATAGCTAGTCCTATCGAAGACTACGCTTCTGGCAGCCTCCGGATTGAAGTCCTGCAAGTAGCATCGCATAGCATAATCCTACCCGGCGATCCTCCCCTCGTCGCCCTGTGGAAAAGCGATCACTGGGATGTGTGTGGAACTTGTCTGGGTGTGTTTTATTATGTATCCAGTTCTAGTTGTCATAAGGTCAAGGTACAACTCTGGGTCGTCCTTTTACCGAGGGACATGGCTATTCGAATAGATAAACTTCCCTGCAGGGGTGCACCACATAACCCAACACGCTCGATCCCATTTGGCCGGACACACTTTCTTGGGTCATGCCCGGCCTCGGAAGATCAACACGTCGCAGCCCCACCTAGGCACAACAGAGAGGTCAGCACGCCGGTCTAAATCCTATGCGCGCAGGGGTCTGGGCCCATCGCCCATTGCACCTGCATGTTGCGTGGGCGGCCGGAAGCAGACCTAGCAACCTCCATTACAAAGGAAGTTGCGTTAACGCAGTCCAACCCGGCGCGCGCTGCTCAGTCGCTGACGTCACGAAGGCTTCGGCTGATACCACGACGTCAAGTGCCCATATCTTTCCCGCGTAGTTGGTTAGTGCGTATAGGCCAGTGGCCAGACTCAGATGAAATACCAAGATCTCGTTAAGCGTGTTATTATGAAGTAACCACGAACGCCGAGCAGGGCCAGGCCCACCTCTCGCCTAGGTGGTCTCAACCTGCCCTGTCGCTCCACTACAAAGATCCACACAGAGGGCCGTCGGGACAAAGGTCCTTTCAGCCCCCAATCCGTGAATCACTTGCGGGTACTCAACGAGCCGACCCGACTTTAGTCACCATCTATATAGTATGTATATATGTATAGTATATACCCATGATCACCTCCCAAGTGATCACGGCCCGATAGTATAGATAGGCAGACTGACAAGAATGTAGGGCCAATGATGATAAACTAGCATCCTATACTAAGTGTCGGTGTCAAAACCGGCGGATCTCGGGTAGAGGGTCCCGAACTGTGTGTCTAGGCGGATGGTAACAGGAGATAAGGGACATGATGTTTTTACCTAGGTTCGGGCCCTCTCAATGGAGGTAAAACCCTACTCCTGCTTGATTAATATTGATGATATGGGTAGTACAAGAGTAGATCTACCACGAGATCAAAGAGGCTAAACCCTAGAAGCTAGCCTATGGTATGATTGTTGTCCGTCCTACAGACTAAAACCCTCCGGTTTATATAGACACCGGAGAGGGTTAGGGTTATACAGAGTCGGTTACAATGGTAGGAGATCTACATATCCGTATCGCCAAGCTTGCCTTCCACGCCAAGGAAAGTCCCATCCAGACATGGGACGAAGTCTTCAATCTTGTATCTTCATAGTCCAGGAGTCCGGCCAACGGTGATAGTTCGGCTATCCGGACACCCCCTAATCCATGACTCCCTCAGTAGCCCCTAAACCAGGCCTCAATGACAATGAGTCCGGCGCGCATATTGTCTTCGGCATTGCAAGGCGGGTTCCTCCTCCGAATACTTCATAGAAGATTTTGAACACAAGGATAGTGTCCATCTCTGCAAAATAAGTTCCAAATACCACTGTAGAGAGAATAATCTTTACACAAATTCAATCTGCTGACGTATTCTGCGGCGTGACGTCACACCATGGCCAAGCCTTTATTGGAATCATTTTTACTATCCCACCTCAGCGTGTTTAGCGAGGCGGTTTCCTTGGCACGTCTTATCAAAGCAGAGATCGTGCCCCCTTATTCCGGGATTCTCATCAATACGGGCGTGGGTATCCCAACCGCGCCATTGATTATGGCGCTTGGAGATAAGCGAGTTTTACCAGGCTGGTGGGGGACGCATAGTTTCGTCCGTCCATATAAGGGGATAAGGATCCACCTTTTCACCTACGCCTTCTTCCTCCTTTGCTCATCCATTTCCGCGCACTCAAGCTCCAGCGCCCAAGTCCGTACATCTCACCTCAACCTTCCCCAGCCATGTCCGGAGCGGGAGGCAAGTGGATGGCCTCCTCCGTCACGGAGGGGCACATCAAAAAGTTGAGGAAAGCCGGATACCTGCACAACGACATTGTGCACCGGCTTCCAGACGAGGGACAGCTCGTCCCCACCCCCAGGCCCCATGAGAGGGCGGTGTTCCTTCCCCATTTCCTCCGCGGACTGGGCTTCCCACTCCACCCATTTGTCCGGGGGCTCATGTTCTACTACGGCCTGGATTTCCACGATCTGGCCCCGAATTTCATCCTCAACATCTCAGCGTTTATCATTGTGTGCGAGGCCTTCCTCCGCATCAAGCCCCACTTCGGCTTATGGCTGAAGACCTTCAATGTCAAGCCGAAGGTAGTGGGCGGCCAGCAGGTGGAGTGCGGAGGCGCCATGGTGGGCAAGATGCCCAACGTCATATGGCTCGAGGGCTCCTTCGTGGAAACCATCAAAGGGTGGCAATCGGGGTGGTTCTACATCACCGAGCCGCGTGACCCTGAATGGGCAGCGGCCCCCGGATTCCGATCTGGCATCCCCACACGGCTCACCTCCTGGAAAGAGAAGGGCCTGACATGGGGTGATTTGGAAGAGCTGACCGGACTCCAAACCTGCGTCCAAAACCTTGTGAACAAGAAGATCAAGCTCGTCAACGTAGTCCAGGTCATGCTCATCCGCCGGATCCTCCTGTGCCAACAACGGGCCTTCAACTTGTGGGAGTTTGATCCAGAACAACACCAAACCTTGAGCAGGCTCTTCAACACTACGTACGAAGATGCCTGGAAGGTGCTGTTCAAGGGCGCCGAGGCTCCCGCATCCGCTACTAAAGATCGGGGATTCAGCTCGCAGCATCAAGCCGGCGAGGTAAGCTATTTAACCCTTTACAGGACCCTTGTTTTTCATAGTTTGACTCTATGCGGGATCTAAACTCCCTTACCTTTGACTGGCCTGGCAGAAGAAGTCCGGGTAGGTTAACTGTCCGGCTCCCTTACCAGAAGACCCAGCGGACGCCCGATTGACGGGGCTGCTAGTTCCGGCACCTCACGTGGTGCCGGATAAGAAGGCCAAGAAGAAGGCCACGGGAACCCGAAAGAGTTCCCGGCGTCAAGTGTTATCGGACTCATCGTCCGATGACTCTGAGGCGGACTTGAAGGAAATATGCCCTAGAGGCAATAATAAAGTTATTATTTATTTCCTTGTAATCATGATAAATGTTTATTATTCATGCTAGAATTGTATTTACCGGAAACATAATACATGTGTGAATACATAGACAAACAGAGTGTCACTAGTATGCCTCTACTTGACTAGCTCGTTAATCAAAGATGGTTATGTTTCCTAACCATGAACAATGAGTTGTTATTTGATTAACGAGGTCACATCATTAGTAGAATGATCTGATTGACATGACCCATTCCATTAGCTTAGCACCCGATCGTTTAGTATGTTGCTATTGCTTTCTTCATGACTTATACATGTTCCTATGACTATGAGATTATGCAACTCCCGTTTACCGGAGGAACACTTTGGGTACTACCAAACGTCACAACGTAACTGGGTGATTATAAAGGAGTACTACAGGTGTCTCCAATGGTCGATGTTGGGTTGGCGTATTTCGAGATTAGGATTTGTCACTCCGATTGTCGGAGAGGTATCTCTGGGCCCTCTCGGTAATACACATCACATAAGCCTTGCAAGCATTACAACTAATATGTTAGTTGTGAGATGATGTATTACGGAACGAGTAAAGAGACTTGCCGATAACGAGATTGAACTAGGTATTGGATACCGACGATCGAATCTCGGGCAAGTAACATACCGATGACAAAGGGAACAACGTATGTTGTTATGCGGTCTGACCGATAAAGATCTTCGTAGAATATGTAGGAGCCAATATGGGCATCCAGGTCCCGCTATTGGTTATTGACCAGAGACGTGTCTCGGTCATGTCTACATTGTTCTCGAACCCGTAGGGTCCGCACGCTTAAGGTTACGATGACAGTTATATTATGAGTTTATGCATTTTGATGTACCGAAGGTTGTTCGGAGTCCCGGATGTGATCACGGACATGACGAGGAGTCTCGAAATGGTCGAGACGTAAAGATTGATATATTGGAAGCCTATATTTGGATGTCGGAAGTGTTCCGGGTGAAATCGGGATTTTACCGGAATACCGAGAGGGTTACCGGAACCCCCCGGGAGCTATTTGGGCCATAGTGGGCCTTAGTGGAAAAGAGAAGGGGCTGCCCTAGATGGGCTGCGCGCCACCCCCTTCCCCTAGTCCTATTAGGACTAGGAGAGGTGGCCGGCCCCCTCCTCCTCTTTTCCCCTCCGAGGAATCCTAGTTGGACTAGGATTGGAGGGGGAATCCTACTCCCAGAGGGAGTAGGACTCTCCTGCGCCTCCCCCCTTGGCCGGCCAGCCTCCCCTCCTCTCCTCCTTTATATACGGAGGCAGGGGCACCTCTAAACACACAAGTTGACACAAGTTGATCCACGTGATCGATTCCTTAGCCGTGTGCGGTGCCCCCTGCCACCATATTCCTCGATAATACTGTAGCGGAGTTTAGGCGAAGCCCTGCTGCTGTAGTTCATCAAGATCGTCACCACGCCGTCGTGCTGACGGAACTCTTCCCCTACACTTTGCTGGATCGGAGTCCGGGGATCGTCATCGAGCTGAACGTGTGCTCGAACTCGGAGGTGCCGTAGTTTCGGTGCTTGATCGGTTGGATCGTGAAGACGTACGACTACTTCCTCTACGTCGTGTCATCGCTTCCGCAGTCGGTCTGCGTTGGGTACGTAGACAACACTCTCCTCTCGTTGCTATGCATCACATGATCCTGTGTGCGCGTAGGAAATTTTTTGAAATTACTACGAAACCCTACAGTGGTATCCGAGCCTAGGTTATTGATGTTGATGTTATATGCACGAGTAGAACACAAGTAAGTTGTGGACGATACAAGTCATACTGCCTACCAGCATGTCATACTTTGGTTCGGCGGTATTGTTGGACGAGACGACCCGGACCAACCTTACGCGTACGCTTACGCGAGACCGGTTCCCTCGACGTGCTTTGCACAGAGATGGCTTGCGGGCGACTGCCTCTCCAACTTTAGTTGAACCAAGTATGGCTACGCCCGGTCCTTGCGAAGGTTAAAACGGAGTCTATTTGACAAACTATCGTTGTGGTTTTGATGCGTAGGTGAGATTGGTTCTTACTTAAGCCCGTAGCAGCCACGTAAAACATGCAACAACAAAGTAGAGGACGTCTAACTTGTTTTTGCAGGGCATGTTGTGATGTGATATGGTCAAGGCATGATGCTGAATTTTATTGTATGAGATGATCATGTTTTGTAACCAAGTTATCGGCAACTGGCAGGAGCCATATGGTTGTCGCTTTATTGTATGCAATGCAATCGCGATGTAATGCTTTACTTTATTACTAAACGGTAGTGATAGTCGTGGAAGCATAAGATTGGCGAGACGACAACGATGCTACGATGGAGATCAAGGTGTCGCGCCGGTGACGATGGTGATCATGACGGTGCTTCGGAGATGGAGATCACAAGCACAAGATGATGATGGCCATATCATATCACTTATATTGATTGCATGTGATGTTTATCTTTTTATGCATCTTATCTTGCTTTGATTGACGGTAGCATTATAAGATGATCTCTCACTAAATTATCAAGAAGTGTTCTCCCTGAGTATGCACCGTTGCGAAAGTTCTTCGTGCTGAGACACCACGTGATGATCGGGTGTGATAGGCTCTACGTTCAAATACAACGGGTGCAAAACAGTTGCGCACGCAGAATACTCAGGTTAAACTTGACGAGCCTAGCATATGCAGATATGGCCTCGGAACACGGAGACCGAAAGGTCGAGCGTGAATCATATAGTAGATATGATCAACATAATGATGTTCACCGATGAAACTACTCCATCTCACGTGATGATCGGACATGGTTTAGTTGATTTGGATCACGTGATCACTTAGAGGATTAGAGGGATGTCTATCTAAGTGGGAGTTCTTTAGTAATATGATTAATTGAACTTAAAATTTATCATGAACTTAGTCCCTAAAAGTATCTTGCTTGTTTATGTTGATTGTAGATAGATGGCTCGTGCTGTTGTTCCGTTGAATTTTAATGTGTTCCTCGAGAAAGCAAAGTTGAAAGATGATGGTAGCAATTACACGGACTGGGTCCGTAACTTGAGGATTATCCTCATTGCTGCACAGAAGAATTACGTCCTGGAAGCACCGCTGGGTGCCAGGCCTGCTGCTGGAGCAACGCCAGATGTTATGAACGTCTGGCAGAGCAAAGCTGATGACTACTCAATAGTTCAGTGTGCCATGCTTTACGGCTTAGAATCGGGACTTCAACGACGTTTTGAACATCATGGAGCATATGAGATGTTCCAGGAGTTGAAGTTAATATTTCAAGCAAATGCCCGGATTGAGAGATATGAAGTCTCCAATAAGTTCTATAGCTGCAAGATGGAGGAGAACAGTTCTGTCAGTGAGCATATACTCAAAATGTCTGGGTATAATAATCACTTGATTCAATTGGGAGTTAATCTTCCGGATGATTGCGTCATCGACAGAATTCTCCAATCACTGCCACCAAGCTACAAGAGCTTCGTGATGAACTATAATATGCAAGGGATGAACAAGACTATTCCCGAGCTCTTCGCAATGCTGAAAGCTGCGGAGGTAGAAATCAAAAAGGAGCATCAAGTGTTGATGATTAACAAAACCACTAGTTTCAAGAAAAAGGGCAAAGGAAAGAAGAAAGGGAACTTCAAGAAGAACAGCAAGCCAGTTGCTGCTCAAGAGAAGAAACCCAAGTCTAGACCTAAACCTGAAACTGAGTGCTTCTACTGCAAGCAGACTGGTCACTGGAAGTGGAACTGCCCCAAGTATTTGGCGGATAAGAAGGATGGCAAGGTAAACAAAGGTATATGTGATATACATGTTATTGATGTGTACCTTACCAATGCTCGCAGTAGCACCTGGGTATTTGATACTGGTTCTGTTGCTAATATTTGCAACTCGAAACAGGGGCTACGGATTAAGCGAAGATTGGCTAAGGACGAGGTGACGATGCGCGTGGGAAACGGTTCCAAAGTCGATGTGATCGCGGTCGGCACGCTACCTCTACATCTACCTTCGGGATTAATATTAGACCTAAATAATTGTTATTTGGTGCCAGCGTTGAGCATGAACATTATATCTGGATCTTGTTTAATGCGAGACGGTTATTCATTTAAATCAGAGAATAATGGTTGTTCTATTTATATGAGTAATATCTTTTATGGTCATGCACCCTTGAAGAGTGGTCTATTCTTACTGAATCTCGATAGTAGTAATACACATATTCATAATGTTGAAACCAAAAGATGCAGAGTTGATAATGAAAGTGCAACTTATTTGTGGCACTGTCGTTTAGGTCATATCGGTATAAAGCGCATGAAGAAACTCCATACCGATGGACTTTTGGAACCACTTGATTATGAATCACTTGGTACTTGCGAACCGTGCCTCATGGGCAAGATGACTAAAACACCGTTCTCCGGTACTATGGAGAGAGCAACAGATTTGTTGGAAATCATACATACTGATGTATGTGGCCCGATGAATATTGAGGCTCGTGGCGGATATCGTTATTTTCTCACCTTCACAGATGATTTGAGCAGATATGGATATATCTACTTAATGAAGCATAAGTCTGAAACATTTGAAAAGTTCAAAGAATTTCAGAGTGAAGTTGAAAATCATCGTAACAAGAAAATAAAGTTTCTACGATCTGATCGTGGAGGAGAATATTTGAGTTACGAGTTTGGTGTACATTTGAAAAACTGTGGAATAGTTTCACAACTCACGCCACCCGGAACACCACAGCGCAATGGTGTGTCCGAACGTCGTAATCGTACTTTACTAGATATGGTGCGATCTATGATGTCTCTTACAGATTTACCGCTATCATTTTGGGGTTATGCTTTAGAGACGGCCGCATTCACGTTAAATAGGGCACCATCAAAATCCGTTGAGACGACGCCTTATGAACTATGGTTTGGCAAGAAACCAAAGTTGTCGTTTCTTAAAGTTTGGGGCTGCGATGCTTATGTGAAAAAGCTTCAACCTGATAAGCTCGAACCCAAATCGGAGAAATGTGTATTCATAGGATACCCAAAGGAAACTGTTGGGTACACCTTCTATCACAGATCCGAAGGCAAAACATTCGTTGCTAAGAATGGATCATTTCTAGAGAAGGAGTTTCTCTCGAAAGAAGTGAGTGGGAGGAAAGTAGAACTTGACGAGGTAACTGTACCTGCTCCCTTACTGGAGAGTAGTTCATCACAGAAAACTGTTTCAGTGACACCTACACCGGTTAGTGAGGAAGCCAATGATAATGATCATGAAACTTCAGATCAAGATACTACTGAACCACGTAGATCAACCAGAGTAAGATCCGCGCCAGAGTGGTACGGAAATCCTGTTCTGGAAGTCATGCTACTAGATCATGATGAACCTACGAACTATGAAGAAGCGATGGTGAGCCCAGATTCCGCAAAGTGGCTTGAAGCCATGAAATCTGAGATGGGATCCATGTATGAGAACAAAGTATGGACTTTGGTTGACTTGCCCGATGATCGGCAAGCAATTGAGAATAAATGGATCTTTAAGAAGAAGACTGACGCTGATGGTAATGTTACTGTCTACAAAGCTCGACTTGTCGCAAAAGGTTTTCGACAAGTTCAAGGGATTGACTACGATGAGACCTTCTCACCCGTAGCGATGCTTAAGTCCGTCCGAATCATGTTAGCAATTGCCGCATTTTATGATTATGAAATTTGGCAGATGGATGTCAAAACTGCATTCCTGAATGGATTTCTGGAAGAAGAGTTGTATATGATGCAACCAGAAGGTTTTGTCGATCCAAAAGGAGCTAACAAAGTGTGCAAGCTCCAGCGATCCATTTATGGACTGGTGCAAGCCTCTCGGAGTTGGAATAAACGTTTTGATAGTGTGATCAAAGCATTTGGTTTTATACAGACTTTCGGAGAAGCCTGTATTTACAAGAAAGTGAGTGGGAGCTCTGTAGCATTTCTGATATTATATGTGGATGACATATTACTGATTGGAAATGATATAGAATTTCTGGATAGCATAAAGGGATACTTGAATAAAAGTTTTTCAATGAAAGACCTCGGTGAAGCTGCTTACATATTAGGCATTAAGATCTATAGAGATAGATCAAGACGCTTAATTGGACTTTCACAAAGCACATACCTTGACAAAATTTTGAAGAAATTCAAAATGGATCAAGCAAAGAAAGGGTTCTTGCCTGTGTTACAAGGTGTGAAATTGAGTAAGACTCAATGCCCGACCACTGCAGAAAATAGAGAGAATATGAAAGATGTTCCCTATGCATCTGCCATAGGCTCTATCATGTATGCAATGCTGTGTACCAGACCTGATGTGTGCCTTGCTATAAGTTTAGCAGGGAGGTACCAAAGTAATCCAGGAGTGGATCACTGGACAGCGGTCAAGAACATCCTGAAATACCTGAAAAGGACTAAGGATATGTTTCTCGTATATGGAGGTGACAAAGAGCTCACCGTAAAAGGTTATGTTGATGCAAGCTTTGACACTGATCCGGACGATTCTAAATCGCAAACCGGATACGTGTTTACATTAAACGGTGGAGCTGTCAGTTGGTGCAGTTCTAAACAAAGCGTTGTAGCAGGATCTACATGTGAAGCGGAATACATAGCTGCTTCGGAAGCAGCAAATGAAGGAGTCTGGATGAAGGAGTTCATATCCGATCTAGGTGTCATACCTAGTGCATCGGGTCCAATGAAAATCTTTTGTGACAATACTGGTGCAATTGCCTTAGCAAAGGAATCCAGATTTCACAAAAGGACCAAACACATCAAGACACGCTTCAACTCCATCCGGGATCTAGTCCAGGTGGGAGACATAGAGATTTGCAAGATACATACGGATCTGAATGTTGCAGACCCGTTGACTAAGCCTCTTCCACGAGCAAAACATGATCAGCACCAAGGCTCCATGGGTGTTAGAATCATTACAGTGTAATCTAGATTATTGACTCTAGTGCAAGTGGGAGACTGAAGGAAATATGCCCTAGAGGCAATAATAAAGTTATTATTTATTTCCTTGTAATCATGATAAATGTTTATTATTCATGCTAGAATTGTATTTACCAGAAACATAATACATGTGTGAATACATAGACAAACAGAGTGTCACTAGTATGCCTCTACTTGACTAGCTCGTTAATCAAAGATGGTTATGTTTCCTAACCATGAACAATGAGTTGTTATTTGATTAACGAGGTCACATCATTAGTAGAATGATCTGATTGACATGACCCATTCCATTAGCTTAGCACCCGATCGTTTAGTATGTTGCTATTGCTTTCTTCATGACTTATACATGTTCCTATGACTATGAGATTATGCAACTCCCGTTTACCGGAGGAACACTTTGGGTACTACCAAACGTCACAACGTAACTGGGTGATTATAAAGGAGTACTACAGGTGTCTCCAATGGTCGATGTTGGGTTGGCGTATTTCAAGATTAGGATTTGTCACTCCGATTGTCGGAGAGGTATCTCTGGGCCCTCTCGGTAATACACATCACATAAGCCTTGCAAGCATTGCAACTAATATGTTAGTTGTGAGATGATGTATTACGGAACGAGTAAAGAGACTTGCCGATAACGAGATTGAACTAGGTATTGGATACCGACGATCGAATCTCGGGCAAGTAACATACCGATGACAAAGGGAACAACGTATGTTGTTATGCGGTCTGACCGATAAAGATCTTCATAGAATATGTAGGAGCCAATATGGGCATCCAGTTCCCGCTATTGGTTATTGACCAGAGACGTGTCTCGGTCATGTCTACATTGTTCTCGAACCCGTAGGGTCCGCACGCTTAAGGTTACGATGACAGTTATATTATGAGTTTATGCATTTTGATGTACCGAAGGTTGTTCGGAGTCCCGGATGTGATCACGGACATGACGAGGAGTCTCGAAATGGTCGAGACGTAAAGATTGATATATTGGAAGCCTATATTTGGATGTCGGAAGTGTTCCGGGTGAAATCGGGATTTTACCGGAATACCGAGAGGGTTACCGGAACCCCCCGGGAGCTATTTGGGCCATAGTGGGCCTTAGTGGAAAAGAGAAGGGGCTGCCCTAGATGGGCTGCGCGCCACCCCCTTCCCCTAGTCCTATTAGGACTAGGAGAGGTGGCCGGCCCCCTCCTCCTCTTTTCCCCTCCGAGGAATCCTAGTTGGACTAGGATTGGAGGGGGAATCCTACTCCCAGAGGGAGTAGGACTCTCCTGCGCCTCCCCCCCTTGGCCGGCCAGCCTCCCCTCCTCTCCTCCTTTATATACGGAGGCAGGGGCACCTCTAAACACACAAGTTGACACAAGTTGATCCACGTGATCGATTCCTTAGCCGTGTGCGGTGCCCCCTGCCACCATATTCCTTGATAATACTGTAGCGGAGTTTAGGCGAAGCCCTGCTGCTGTAGTTCATCAAGATCGTCACCACGCCGTCGTGCTGACGGAACTCTTCCCCGACACTTTGCTGGATCGGAGTCCGGGGATCGTCATCGAGCTGAACGTGTGCTCGAACTCGGAGGTGCCGTAGTTTCGGTGCTTGATCGGTTGGATCGTGAAGACGTACGACTACTTCCTCTACGTCGTGTCATCGCTTCCGCAGTCGGTCTGCGTTGGGTACGTAGACAACACTCTCCTCTCGTTGCTATGCATCACATGATCCTGTGTGCGCGTAGGAAATTTTTTGAAATTACTACGAAACCCTACAGGACTCCTCCCGCGAAGACGAGGAGGAGAAAAAAGAGGCCTCTCCCCCAGCGGGGGAAGAGAAGAAAAGGAAGGCCGCCCCAGCTGGGGCCCCCGGAGGGTCCAAGAAAGGAATGACCCTTCCTCCGTACTTTTCCACCAACGCCGCCGACGACGAAGAGGAGTGGCCCTCGAGGGCCAAGCCCCTGGCGAGATCGTAAGTGTCCGGATCCCAGAATAACTCATGATTTTTCATTTGTCGCATAGTGTCTTCTAACACCGAATACAACCATGTAGCCCGCCCAAGGACGAGCTCCCTGCTTCGTCGAGCGGCTCCCTGGATTCGTCGGATGTGAATAGCACTTCACTTCCGACCGCCTCCTCCCCTCGTGACGCAGACGACGCCGCGGTGGAGTCCCAAAAGGGGCCCGACCAGGAGGAGGTGGTCCTGGAGGCGCCGCAAGGCGACCTCCCGGACTCCGGGCACACATGGGGCAAAACCCCAGAGGGCTCTAAGTCCGGCCCTGTGCCGGACTCCGTACCGGAACCTATAGTGGTTTCGAAGTCCGGCAGGCGGCCCCTTCGTAAGAGGGGCAAGACTGCGATGCCGGTGGCCTCCGTCCAACCGGAGGCACCGGACAGCTTGCTGGAGGCGCTTAATGGCGCCTCCATCGACGAGGAGCACCGCACTATCATGAGTGCGGTGATCCAGAAAGTTTAGTCCGCCAAGAGCGGGCTGACTGAAGCCTGTACCAGCCTTCTAACAGGCTTTGAGGTAAGTTTTTAAGATATGTAAGAATATGACCGCATAGATAGTAGCCCCTGATGCTTAGTTTGGTGTTCGGAAAGAAAAGCCGAGCTGAGGATCTAAAAAGATATACGTAGGAGTCTAACATAAATATGTCAATATGGGAATGCAGGTTCCGCTGCTGACCTCTGCCGCACTGACTGCGGAGGTCAATGCATTGAAGGAGAGCCTCGAGCGGTCCGAGAACGAGCTCGGCCTTGCCAAGAAGTAGCTCGAGGACAAGGAAGGTAAGTAATACCTTATTAAAGTGATACCTTATAGAAAGGATTTGGTTGCAAAAAATGGCAGGAATAACGTGAGTATTGCAGGGGCCATGAACGAGGTGGCGACCCTGAAGGAAGCGGTGTCCAAGGCCGAAAACAGTGTGGCCGTGGAGCGCACCGAGCGAGAGAAGCAGGAGACGCGGGTGGCGGAGGTGCGGCAAGAGCTCTAGGCTATCGTGGAAAAACACGAGAGTTTGGAGCGTGACTCGAAGACTCGAGAGTTCGAGCTCGCCTTGGCTCTTGAGAGTGCCAAAGCCGCTAAGGCCGAAGCCCAGAAGGCCCTCCAGGAGATTGAGGCGATAAAAAAGATAGCGGCGGGTAAGGCATTCTATATGCAAAGCAAGCATGTAAAAGTGAATTATCTATTACTTACCCGAATCCGGAGCTCTCCAGGAGCGTTCGCAGATCTGCCCCGTAGTGTGTCCGATGCTGCCACGTTCTACCGAGCCGAGGAGGGGAGCTCGACAGAAAATGTGTTCTGGTCTCAATATGCTGAGGCCGGACATCTGGTGCCCCTGAGCGACCAGCTGAAGCAGCTGGTCGAGCTCCACAAGGTGGCCGAATAGGCCATGAAGGGCCTCATAGTTCGGCTGTGGCCTAAAGAAGCCATGCCTGGAAGCTACTTCGGTCTGGTGCGGCGGCTGGTGGACGCCTGTCCATGGATTGAAGTCATCAAGTGCTCCGTCTGCATTGAAGGTGCCCGTCGGGCCCTTGCCCGTGCTAAAGTGCACTGGGGCAAGATGGACGCCGAGAAGCTTGTGACGGACGCGCCACTGCCGGGCAAGGAGTATCGCAAGCCCGAGATGTACTTTGAGGGCGTCCTGAAGGGTGCCCGCCTTATAGCGGGTGAATGCTCCAAAGATGTAATTTTTGAGTAGACTCGCATTTGTTATCCTGTACGCTGTAAACTTTGTTCATATGCGCTAAGCAACGCTTGTTAATTTAAAATATTACCTTCTGTGCGGCCATTTATCAAATTTGAGAGATGGCGATTCATTGGCTTTAGCTCCCATGCCACGAGTGCTGGGGTGTTCGGGATAAACTTGAGCGCTCTTGTTCCCATTCTTGGGTCCTTCGAGGGAGGCGTTCAACACGACGAACGAGGCAACCGGACTAAAATGCTTGAACACTCTCACTTAGCCATAGAATTCTATAATTTTAAATTTCGGCGAAGCCCCTGGTATTCGGAAGACCGAGTTCGGGGCGCTATCCACGCCTTGGCCGGACAATGCCGACTCCTCGCTCTAAGCGGCATGAGTCTTTAGGGACCCGAAAAACCTCTCGAACAGCAACCGGCTCTCGCCCTATCATGATGGTCAGTTTTAGCTTTCTCCACTGAGGTGCTCAACCCAGCTCAACCGGGGCACAATCGCAGTGGTTCTCCCAACGCTACCTTAGCCGATATAACGAAACATAAGGTACCAAAACATGGGAGCCGGGCAAACCCAACTATTGACCCAAGACATGATTCGGAGCTGATGCATATAATGCTATAAGTTCGGGGTGCCGCACTTGTGAAAGTGTTCGGACTTATCACACCATATTTTGGGGTACTTAAGCCCCTGGTGTATTGACCGTACCAAGTTGTACGGGTGCAACATGTCATAGATGAACATTTATGGGAAAAAAAAGGAATGCAATAATAAGCAGAAGCTATGTATTGTTTATTCAAAAGATACTGCAATGAAAGAAGAACGATACAAATAGTGGGATAAGCAAGGGATGGGACTATTTAACATGTCCCCCTCCAGGGGTAGGCTACGGGATGGTATGTAAAACAGGTATACTGCTCGTAATAGAGACCACCTGGACACTCGACGTAGCTTTTCTGCTTCCCTGGCTGTTGCATCGTGAGTTCGGCGATTCTACTGCCGGACAGGGCTTCTGGAAAACGAAGTCCTGAGAATAAGAAAAAAATAATGACACAATTGGGAGCCTCTGGTGTGGTTGAGCCGCACTCTGGGCATGCCGTGGTCGTGCCCCCCCTATGCCCATGGTATCTCTAGAGCGTAGTTATGTACGCGTGGTACTGGTCTCTCGATTTCGCGAGGGCTGGGGTTGGGGCCGCATTGCTACGCGTGCTCGGAACGTGCCAGGTGGTCTTGTTGTAGGTTACTCCGGGCGCGCTTGACGGTGTCCGGATGTTTAGTAGTTGGACTCGAGAATTGCCTTAAGAGGTTGCTTTGTACTTCTGCCGCGAGGGCCGCCGTATGCTCCTCCGTTTGGAGAGAGCGTTTGGTGTTTCCATTGACCGTGATTACTCCTCGAGGGCCTGGCATCTTGAGCTTGAGGTATGCGTAGTGCGGCACCGCATTGAACTTTGCAAATGCGGTTCGTCCGAGCAGTGCGTGATAGCCGCTGTGGAACGGAACTATGTCAAAGATTAATTCCTCGCTTCGGAAGTTATCCGGGGATCCGAAGACCACTTCGAGTGTAACTGAGCCTGTACAGTTGGCCTCTACACCTGGTATAACGCCTTTAAAGGTCGTTTTTGTGGGTTTAATCCTTGAGGGGTCTACGCCCATTTTGTGCACTGTATCCTGGTAAAGCAGGTTCAGGCTGCTGCCGCCGTCCATCAGGACTCTAGTGAGGTGAAATCCGTCAATGATTGGGTCAAGTACCAATGCGGCGAATCCGCCGTGGCAGATACTAGTGGAGCGGTCCCTTCGATCAAAAGTGATCGGGCAGGAGGACCACGGGTTGAACTTTGGGGCGACTGGTTCCATCGCGTATACGTCCCTTAGTGCATGCTTTCGCTCCCTTTTGGGTATGTGGGTTGCGTATATCATGTTCACCGTCCGCACTTGTGGGGGAAAGCCCTTCTGTCCTCTATTGTTCGGCGGCCGGGGCTCCTCCTCGTCATTGCTATGTAGCCCCTTGTCGTTGTTTTTGGCATTTAACTTGCCTGCCTGCTTGAACACCCAACAATCCCTGTAGGTGTGGTTGGCTGGTTTTTCGGGGGTGCCATGTATCTGGCACGAGCGATCGAGTATTCGGTCCAAATTGGACGGGCCCTGAGTATTTCTTTTGAACGCCTTTTTCCGCTGACCAGGTTTAGAGCCTCTGAATCCGGCATTGACTGTCGTATCTTCAGCATTATCGCCGTTAATGCGGCGCTTGTGCTTGTTGCGATGCGACCTGCCATTGCTGTCCTTGGTATCTGAACTACCAGGGCTTTTGGTCAGGTTGTTACTGCGAGCTAGCCAGTTGTCCTCTCCCGCGCAGAAGCGGGTCATGAGTGAAGTGAGGGCTGCCATGGATTTCGGCTTTTCCTGTCCTAGGTGCCGGGCAAGCCACTCGTCACGGATGTTATGTTTGAAGGCTGCAAGCGCCTCTGCATCCGGACAGTCAATGATTTGATTTTTCTTGGTTAAGAACCGTGTCCAGAATTGTCTGGCCGATTCATCTGGCTGCTGAATTATGTGGCTTAGGTCATCAGCTTTTGGTGGTCGCACATATGTGCCCTGGAAGTTATCAAGGAATGCGGCTTCCAGGTCTTCCCAACAACCAATTGATTCTGCTGGCAAGCTGTTGAACAAATGCCGAGCTGGTCCTTTAAGCTTGAGTGGGAGGTATTTGATGGCGTGTAGATCATCACCGTGGGCCATGTGGATGTGAGGGGGATAGTCCTCGATCCAAACCGCAGGATCTGTTGTGCTGTCGTATGATTCAATGTTTACGGGTTTGAAACCCTCGGGGATTTGATGATCTAATACTTCGTCTGTGAAGCATAGTGGGTGTGCGATGCCTCTGTATTGGGCTACATCACGATGCAACTCAAATGAGCTTTGTCTACTGTGTTCGGCCCGACCGGGATTGCTGTATCCGGCGTGATGGTTGTCATCATGTGTCGTGGGGTGCCCACGCGATCCGTAGATCGATCTTATTTGCCTTGCTTTGTCCTCCAATATGTCTCGCAGGTCTGGTGCATTTCCCCGTGGCTTTGTACTTTTCGAGCGACGCCGGGGTGCGGCTTTAGTGGAGGGTCTAGAGGCCTCTCTGTCGCGGCCAGAAGGTGGCCGGTCGGCCGCGTCATGCGCTGGTGATGTAGGTTTGGGTGCTTCTTCCTCTTATTGGGGTAGCAGCCTGCGTTTGGGTAGCTCTTGGAGGGGCGATCGAGTTTGTACTCTTCGGCTGCAAAGACTTTGGTCCATCTGTCAGCTAGCAAGTCTTGGTCAGCTCTAAGCTGCTGCTGCTTTTTCTTGAGGCTGCTTGCCGTGGCCATAAGCCTGCGCTTGAAACGCTCTTGTTCGACGGGATCCTCGAGTGCGAAAAATTCGTCGTCGTCGAGGCTTGCTTCATCTTCGGAGGGAGGCATATAATTATCGTCCTCTACCTCTCTGTCTGCCGCTCTATCATGAGGGCTGGCTTCTCCCTCCTCCTGTGCTGAATCTTGTTGGAGGGGGTTGTCTTCGGCATTGTCCGGGGTGTTATTATCTCCCGTGCCAGAATCACCGTTTTTGTTGTGGCGGGATTTAGAGCGGCGCCGCTGACGCCGACGCTTGGGCTGTTTCTTGGAGGGGTCATCCTCCGCTGTTCCATTGCCATTTCCATCTTTTGGGATGTCCACCATGTATATGTCGTATGACGAGGTGGCCTTCCAGTGCCCTGTAGACGCTGGTTCTTGGTCGTCTCCTGCATCGTCGTCCATACTGTCGATGTCATCGGAGTCGAAGTCGAGCATGTTAGTTAAATCATCGACAGTGGCTACAAAGTGGGTGGTGGGTGGGCGTTGAATTTCTTCGTCGTCCGCATCCCAACCTTCCTGACCATAGTTCGGCAAGGGTTCTCCTGATAAAGAGAGAGACTTTAGTGAATTCAGGATGTCGCCAAAGGGCGAGTGCTGAAAGATGTCCGCGGCAGTTAACTCCATAACCGGCGCCCAATCGGATTTGATTGGCAGGGGCGCGGGAGGTTCGGAGTCCGGAGAGGAGTCCGGCACCTCGGAGTCACGGGCTTTGCAAAGGACAGGGATGGTGTTCGGCTCAATCGCCGTAGAGATCGTAGCCCCCGAGGCGGTGTCCAGCCACTCGTCCTCGATCGGCGAAGTCGGCTCCGAGCTAAGGGTTGGAGCGGACGCTGGTGCGGCCTCCAGGGCACTGTTCGGCGGCAGAGCTAGATCATACCCATCGAGACAGTGCGGCGCGCTTGGCTGTGGCTCGAATCCGTCGAAGATCAAGTCTCCGCGGATGTCAGTCGTGTAGTTCAAACTCCCAAATCTGACCTGATGGCCAGGGGCGTAGCTTTCGATCTGCTCCAGATGGCCAAGTGAATTGGCCCGCAGTGCAAAGCCGCCAAATACGAAGATCTGTCGGGGGAGAAAAGTCTCACCCTGGACCTCATCGTTGTTGATGATCGAAGGAGCCATCGGGCCTAAAGGTGACGACACAGAGGAACTCTCAATGAAAGCACCAATGTCGGTGTCAAAACCGGCGGATCTCGGGTAGGGGGTCCCGAACTGTGCGTCTAGGCGGATGGTAACAGGAGACAAGGGACATGATGTTTTTACCCAGGTTCAGGACCTCTCGATGGAGGTAAAACCCTACTCCTTCTTGATTAATATTGATGATATGAGTAGTACAAGAGTAGATCTACCACGAGATCAAAGAGGCTAAACCCTAGAAGCTAGCCTATGGTATGATTGTTGTCCGTCCTACAGACTAAAACCCTCCGGTTTATATAGACACAGGAGAGGGTTAGTGTTACACAGAGTCGGTTACAATGGTAGGAGATCTACATATCCGTATCGCCAAACTTGCCATCCACGCCAAGAAAAGTCCCATCCGGACACGGGACGAAGTCTTCAATCTTGTATCTTCATAGTCCAGGAGTCCGGCCAACGGTGATAGTTCGGCTATCCGGACACCCCCTAATCCAGGACTCCCTCACTAAGCATTTAGGATTGCGGGTAAGGTATCAACGACTGTAGCAACAATGACAGGCTATGCAACAGAATAGGAGTAACCGGACAGTAACATGCTACACTACTCTAATGCAAGCAGTATAGAGAAGAATAGGCGATATCTGGTGATCAGGGGGGGGCTTGCCTGGTTGCTCTGGCAAGAAGGAGGGGTCGTCAACTTCGTAGTCGAACTGGGGTCGCCGGCAGTCTCGGGGTCTACCGGAAAGAAGTAACGGAGGGGGAACACAACAGAGCAATCAAAGCATCACAAAGCGAGATGCGGCAATACGCGGTGCTAGAGGTGACCTAAGGCAGCAGGAGGTGATACTGGCGAAGGGGGGAAACATCCGGGAAAGTATCCCCGGTGTTCCACGTTTTCGGACAGATGAACCAGAGGAAGAAAGTTGCGTGTTTGTTATGCTAGGGACGTGTGGCGGACGAACGTGCTACGTATCCGGATTCGTCTCGTCGTTCTGAGCAACTTTCATGTAGAAAGTATTTTCATGTGAGCTACGGTTTATTTTCTATGGTTTTCTAAAGTCTTAATCATTTTCTAGAATTTATTTAATTAATTTAAATCAACATTATCCAGAATAGTATGGGATGACGTCAGCATGACGTATGTGTGATGTCAGCGGTCAACAGTGCGGTTGACCTGGTCAACCTAACAAGTGGGTCCCACCTGTTAGGGACTGTTTAGCTAATTAACAGTAGTTAATTAGGTTAACTAGTTATTAGATTAATTAATCTTAATTAGTTAATTTAAATAGAATTAATTAAGTTAATTAATTAATTAATTAATTGATTGATTGATATTTCTATTTATTATTATTTTTAATTCCTTTTTTAAACGTTCTGGGGCATGGGCCCCGTTTGGCAGTGGCGTGGAGGCCATAGCGGGCACGGGCGTTCGGGTGCGAGCGTCACCCGAGCGGGCACTAGGCAGCGGGCGCGCGCCCGAACGGACGTGTGCCCGAGGGGGCGCAGGGCGCGCACGACGCACGCAGGCGCCGGCGGCGGGACACGGGCGACTTGACCCGAGCGCTGGCCAGCAGCGGTGGATGGCGGCGGCAAGTGGAGGACAATGTTGGGGAACGTAGTAATTTCATAAAAATTCCTACGCACAAGCAAGATCATGGTGATGCATAGCAATGAGAGGGGAGAGTGTTGTCTACGTACCCTCGTAGACCGTAAACGGAAGCGTTATGACAACGCGGTTGATGTAGTCGTACGTCTTCACGATCCGACCGATCCAAGCACCGAATGTACGGCACCTCCGAGTTCAGCACACGTTCAGCTCGATGACGATCCCCGGACTCCGATCCAGCAGGGTGTAGGGGTGAGTTCTGTCAGCACGACGGCGTGGTGATGATGATGATGTTCTACCGATGCAGGGCTTCGCCTAAGCACCGCTACGATATGACCGGGATGGAATATAGTGGAGGGGGGCACCGCACACGGCTAAGGAATGATCATGAAGATCAACTTGTGTTGTTATGGTTTGCCCCCTGCCCCCGTATATAAAGGAGCAAGGGGAGGAGGGCCGGCCAAGGAGGAGGAGGCGCGCCCAAGGGGGGAGTCCTACGCCCACCGGGAGTAGGACTCCTCCTTTCCTAGTAGGAGTAGGAGAGAAGGAAGGGGAAGAGAGAAGGGAAGGAAGGAGGGGGTGCGCCCCTCCCCCTAGTCTAATTCGGACTAGGCCTTGGGGGGGGGCTACCCTAGGCAGCCCCTCTCTCTTTCCCGTATGGCCCAATAAGGCCCAATACTTCTCCCCTGCGAATTCCCGCAACTCTCCGGTACTCCGAAAAATACCCGAATCACTCGGAACCTTTCCAAACTCCGTCTCATCCGGGACACCGAACTCCTTCGGTACATCAAAACTCATAAACTCATAATATAACTGTCATCGAAACCTTAAGCATGCGGACCCTACGGGTTCGAGAACTATGTAGACATGACCGAGACACGTCTCTGGTCAATAGCGGAACCTGGATGCTCATATTGGCTCCCACATATTCTACGAAGATCTTTATCAGTCAGACCGCATAACAACATACGTTGTTCCCTTTGTCATCGGTATGTTACTTGCCCGAGATTCGATCGTCGGTATCTCAATACCTAGTTCAATCTCGTTACCGGAAAGTCTCTTTACTCGTTCCGTAATACATCATCTCACAACTAACTCATTAGTTGCAATGCTTGCAAGGCTTAAGTGATGTGTATTACCGAGAGGGCCCAGAGATACCTCTCCAACAATCGGAGTGACAAATCCTATTCTCGAAATACGCCAACCCAACATGTACCTTTGGAGACACCTGTAGAGCTCCTTTATAATCACCCAGTTACGTTGTGACGTTTGGTAGCACACAAAGTGTTCCTCAGGTAAACAGGAGTTGCATAATCTCATAGTCATAGGAACATGTATAAGTCATGAAGAAAGCAATAGCAATATACTAAACGATCGAGTGCTAAGCTAACGGAATGGGTCATGTCAATCACATCATTCTCCTAATGATGTGATCCTGTTAATCAAATGACAACTCTTTGTCCATGGCTAGGAAACATAACCATCTTTGATAAACGAGCTAGTCAAGTAGAGGCATACTAGTGACACTTAGTTTGTCTATGTATTCACACATGTATCATGTTTCTGGTTAATACAATTCTAGCATGAATAATAAACATTCATCATGATATAAGGAAATAAATAATAACTTTATTATTGCCTCTAGGGCATATTTCCTTGAGTCTCCCACTTGCACTAGAGTCAATAATATAGTTCACATCACCATGTGATTTAACACTAATATTCACATCTGCATGTGATTAACACCCATAGTTCACATCGTCATCTGATCAACATCCAAAGGGTTTACTAGAGTAAATAATCTAGTTCACATCGCTATGTGATTAACACCCAAAGGGTACTAAGGTATGATCATGTTTTTTCTCATGAGAGAAGCTTAGTCAACGGGTCTCTCACATTCAGAGCCGTATGTATTTTGCAAATATTCTATGTCTACAATGCTCTGCACGGAGCTACTCTAGCTAATTGCTCCCACTTTTAATATGTATCCAGATTGAGACTTAGAGTCATCTGGATCGGTGTAAAAGCTTGCATCGATGTAACTCTTTACGACGAACTCTTTTATCACCTCCATAATCGAGAAACATCTCCTTAGTCCTTACTAAGGATATTCTTGACCGTTGTCCATTGATCTACTCCTAGATCACTATTGCACTCCCTTGCCGATACTTAGTGGTAGGGTATGCAACAGATCTGATACACATCATGGCATACTTTATAGAACCTATGGCTGAGGCATAGGGAATGACTTTCATTCCCTTTCTATCTTCTGCCGTGGTCGGGCTTTGAGTCTTACTCAATTTCACACCTTGTAACACAGGCAAGAACTCTTTCTTTGACTGTTCCATTTTGAACTACTTCAAAATTGTCAAGGTATGTATTCATTGAAAAACTTATCAGGCGTCTTGATCTATCTCTATAGATCTTGATGCTCAATATGTAAGCAGCTTCACTGAGGTCTTTCTTTGAAAAACTCCTTTCAAACACTTCTTTATGCTTTCCAGAAAATTCTACATCATTTCCGATCAACAATATGTCATTCACATATACTTATCAGAAAGGCTGTAGTGCTCCCACTCACTTTCTTGTAAATACAGGCTTCTCAAAAAATCTGTATAAAACCATATGCTTTGATCAACTCATCAAAGCGTATATTCCAACTCCGAGATGCTTGCACCAGTCCATTGATGGATCGCTGGAGCTTGCACATTTTGTTAGTACCTTTCGGATCGACAAAACCTTCTGGTTGCATCATATACAACTCTTCTTCCAAAAATCCATTCAGGAACACAGCTTTTGATATCCATTTGCCAGATTTCATAAAATGTGGCAATTGCTAACATGATTCGGACAGACTTAAGCATCGTTATGAATGAGAAAATCTCATCATATTCAACACCTTGAACTTGTCGAAAACATTTCGCAACAAGTCGAGCTTTGTAGATAGTAACACTACTATCAGTGTCCGTCTTCCTCTTGAAGATCCATTTATTTAACATGGCTTGCCGATCATCGAGCAAGTCAACCAAAGTCCATACTTTGTTCTCATACATGGATCCTATCTCAGATTTTATGGCCTCAAGCCATTTCGCGGAATCTGGGCTCATCATCGCTTCCTCATAGTTCGTAGGTTCATCATGGTCTAGTAACATGACTTCCAGAACAGGATTACCGTACCACTCTGGTGTGGATCTTACTCTTGGAAGAGCTACGAGGTTCGGTAGTAACTTGATCCGAAGTTTCATGATCATCATCATTAGCTTCTTCACTAATTGGTGTAGGAATCACTAGAACTGTTTTCAGTGATGAACCATTTTCCAATTCAGGAGAAGGTACAGTTACCTTATCAAGTTCTACTTTCCTCCCAATCACTTCTTCCAGACAAATTTCTTCTCTAGAAAGGATCCATATTAAGCAACAAAGATCTTGCCTTCAGATCTGTGATAGAAGGTGTACCCAATAGTCTCTTTTGGGTATTCTATGAAGACGCACTTCTCCGATTTGGGTTTGAGCTCATTATGCTGAAACTTTTTCACATAAGCATCGCAACCCCAAACTTTAAGAAACAATAGCTTAGGTTTATTGCTAAACCATAGTTCATATGGTGTCATCTCAACGGATTTAGATGGTGCCCTATTTAACGTGAATGCAGTTGTCTCTAATGCATAACCCCAAAACGATAGTGGTAAACCGATAAGAGACATCATAGATCGCACCATATCCAGTAAAGTGCGGTTACGACGTTCGGACACACCATAATGTTGTGGTGTTCCAGGTGGCGTGAGCTGTGAAACTATTCCACATTGTTTTATATGAAGGCCAAACTAATAACTCAAATATTCTCCTCCACGATCAGATCGTAGAAACTTTATTTTCTTATTACGATGATTCTCCACTTCACTCTGAAATTCTTTGAACTTTTCAAATGTTCCAAAATTCTGTTTCATTAAGTATATATACTCATATCTGCTCAAATCATCTTGTGAAGGTCAGAAAATAACGATACCCACCACGAGCATCAACACTCATTGGACCGCATACATCAGTATGTATTATTTCCAATAAGTCACTAGCTCGTTCCATTGTTCTGGAGAACGGAGTTTTAGTCATCTTGCCCATAAGGCACGGTTCGCAAGCATCAAATGATTCATAATCAAATGATTCCGAAAATCCATCTTTATGGAGTTTCTTCATGCGCTTTACACCGATATGACCCAAACGGCAGTGCCACAAATAAGTTGCACTATCCTTACTAACTTTGCATATTTTGGCATCAATATTATGAATATGTGTATCACTATGATCGAGATCCAACAAACTATCTTCATTGGGTGTATGACCATTGAAGGTTTTATTCATGTAAACAGAATAACAATTATTCTCTGACTTTAAATGAATAACAGTATTGCAATAAACATGATCAAATCATATTCATGCTCAACGCAAATGCCAAATAACATTTATTTAGGTTTAACACTAATTCCGAAAGTATAGGGAGTGTGCGATGATGATCATATCAATCTTGGAACTACTTCCAACACACATCATCACTTCACCCTCAACTAGTTTCTGTTTATTCTCTAACTCCTGTTTCGAGTTACTAATCTTAGCAACCGAACAAGTATCAAATACTCAGGGGCTACTATAAACACTAGTAAGGCGCACATCAATAACCTGTATATCAAATATACCCTTGTTCACTTTGCCACCCTTCTTATCCGCCAAATATTCAGGGTATTTCCGTTTCCAGTGACCATTTCCTTTGCAGTTTAAGCACTCAGTTTCAGGCTTTGGTTCAGCTTTGGGCTTCTTCGTGGGAGTGACAACTTGCTTGTCATTCTACTTGAAGTTCCCTTTCTTTCCCTTTGCCCTTTTCTTGAAACTAGTGATCTTGTCAAGCATCAACACTTGATGCTCTTTCTTGATTTCTACCTTCATTGATTTCAACATCACGAAGAGCTCGGGAATCGTTTTCGTCATCCCTTGCATACTATAGTTCATCACAAAGTTCTACTAACTTGGTGATGGTGACTAGAGAACTCTGTCAATCACTATCTTATCTGGAAGATTAACTCCCACTTGATTCAAGCGATTGTAGTACCCAGACAATTTGAGCACATGCTCACTAGTTGAGCGATTCTCCTCCATCTTTTAGCCATAGAACTTGTTTGAGACTTCATATCTCTCAACTCAGGTGTTTTCTTGAAATATTAACTTCAACTCCTGGAACATCTCATATGGTCCATGACGTTCAAAACATCTTTGAAGTCCCGATTCTAAGCCGTTAAGCATGGTGCACTAAACTATCAAGTAGTCATCATATTGAGCTAGCCAAACATTCATAACGTCTGCGTCTGCTCTTGCAATAGGTCTGTCACCTAGAGGTGCATTAAGGACATAATTCTTCTATTCAGCAATGAGGATAAACCTCAGATCACGGATCCAATCTACATCATTGCTACTAACATCTTTCAACACAATTTTCTCTAGGAACATATCAAAATAAACATATGAAAGCAACAACGCAAGCTATTGATCTACAACATAATTTGCAAAATACTACCAGGACTAAGTTCATGATAAATTTAAGTTCAATTAATCATATTACTTAAGAACTCCCACTTAGAAAGACATCTCTCTAATCCTCTAAGTGATCACGTGATCCAAATCAACTAAAACATAACCGATCATCACGTGAAATAGAGTAGTTTTCAATGGTGAACATCACTATGTTGATCATATCTACTATATGATTCACGCTCGACCTTTCGGTCTCAGTGTTCCGAGGCCATATCTGCATATGCTAGGCTTGTCAAGTTTAACCTGAGTATTCTGTGTGTGCAAAACTGGCTTGCACCCGTTGTACATGGATGTAGAGCTTATCACACCCGATCATCACGTGGTGTCTGGGCACGACGAACTTTGGCAACGGTGCATACTCAGGGAGAACACTTTTATCTTGAAATTTAGTGAGAGATCATCTTATAGTGCTACCATCAATCAAAGCAAGATAAGATGCATAAAAGATAAACATCACATGCAATCAATATAAGTGATATGATATGGCCATCATCATCTTGTGCTTGTGATCTCCATCTTCGAAGCACCTCCATGATCACCATCATCACCGGCGCGACACCTTGATCTCCATCGTAGCATCGTTGTCGTTTACGCTGTCTATTGCTTCTACGACTATCGCTACCGCTTAGTGATAAAGTAAACCAATTACAGGGCGTTTGCATTTCATACAATAAAGCGACAACCATATGGCTCCTGCCAGTTGCCGATAACTTCGGTTACAAAACATGATCATCTCATACAATAAAATATAGCATCACGTCTTGACCATATCACATGACAACATGCCCTGCAAAAACAAGTTAACGTCCTCTACTTTGTTGTTGCAAGTTTTACGTGGCTGCTACGGGCTTAGCAAGAACCGTTCTTTACCTACGCATCAAAACCACAATGATAGTTTGTCAAGTTAGTGCTGTTTTAACCTTCGCAAGGACCGGGCGTAGCCACACTCGGTTTAACTAAAGTGAGAGAGACAGACACCCGCCAGTCACCTTTAAGCACGAGTGCTCGTAACGGTGAAACCAGTCTCGCGTAAGCATACGCGTAATGTCGGTCCGGGCCGCTTCATCTCACAATATCGCTGAACCAAAGTATGACATGCTGGTAAGCAGTATGACTTATATCGCCCACAACTCACTTGTGTTCCACTCGTGCATATGACATCTACGCATAAAACCTGGCTCGGATGCCAATGTTGGGGAACATAGTAATTTCAAAAAAATTCCTAAGCACACGCAAGATCATGGTGATGCATAGAAATGAGAGGGGAGAGTGTTGTCTATGTACCCTCATAGACCGTAAGCGGAAGAGTTATGACAACGCGGTTGATGTAGTCGTACGTCTTCACGATCCGACCGATGCAAGCACCGAACGTACGGCACCTCCGAGTTCAGCACACGTTCAGCTCGATGACGATCCCCGGACTCCGATCCAGCAGGGTGTCGGGGTGAGTTCCGTCAGCACGACGGTGTGGTGACGATGATGATGTTCTACCGACGCAGGGCTTCGCCTAAGCACCGCTACGATATGACCGAGGTGGAATATAGTGGAGGGGGGCACCGCACACGGCTAAGAAACGATCACGAAGATCAACTTGTGTTGTTATGGGGTGCCCCCCTGCCACTGTATATAAAGGAGCAAGGGGAGGAGGGCCGGCCAAGGAGGAGGAGGCGCACCCAAGGGGGGAGTCCTACTCCCACCGGGAGTAGGACTCCTCCTTTCCTAGTAGGAGTAGGAGAGAAGGAAGGGGAAGAGAGAAGGGAAGGAAGGAGGGGGTGCGGCCCCTCCCCCTAGTCCAATTCGGACTAGGCCTTAGGGGGGGCGGCCTGCCCTAGGCAGCCCCTCTCTCTTTCCCGTATGGCCCAATAAGGCCCAATACTTCTCCCTAGCGAATTCCCGTAACTCTCCGGTACTCCGAGAAATACCCGAATCACTCGGAACCTTTCCGAACTCCGAATATAGTCGTCCAATATATCGATCTTTACGTCTCGACCATTTCGAGACTCCTCATCATGTCCATGATCTCATCCGGGACTCCGAACTCCTTCGGTACATCAAAACTCATAAACTCATAATATAACTGTCATCGAAACCTTGAGCGTGCGGACCCTACGGGTTCGAGAACTATGTAGACATGACCGAGACACGTCTCTGGTCAATAACCAATAGCGGAACCTGGATGCTCATATTGGCTCCCACATATTCTATGAAGATCTTTATCAGTCAGACCGCATAACAACATACGTTGTTCCCTTTGTCATCGGTATGTTACTTGCCCGAGATTCGATCATCGGTATATCAATACCTAGTTTAATCTCGTTACCGGCAAGTCTCTTTACTCGTTCCGTAATACATCATCTCACAACTAACTCATTAGTTGCAATGCTTGCAAGGCTTAAGTGATGTGTATTACTGAGAGGGCCAGATACCTCTCCGACAATCGGAGTGACAAATCCTATTCTCGAAATACGCCAACCCAACATGTACCTTTGGAGACACCTGTAGAGCTCCTTTATAATCACCCAGTTACGTTGTGACGTTTGGTAGCACACAAAGTGTTCCTCCGGTAAACGGGAGTTGCATAATCTCATAGTCATAGGAACATATATAAGTCATGAAGAAACCAATAGCAATATACTAAACGTTCGAGTGCTAAGCTAACGGAATGGGTCATGTCAATCACATCATTCTCCTAATGATGTGATCCCGTTAATCAAATGACAATTCTTTTCCATGGCTAGGAAACATAACCATCTTTGATAAACGAGCTAGTCAAGTAGAGGCATACTAGTGACACTTAGTTTGTCTATGTATTCACACATGTATCATGTTTCCGGTTAATACAAGTCTAGCATGAATAATAAAAATTTATCATGATATAAGGAAATAAATAATAACTTTATTATTGCCTCTAGGGCATATTTCCTTCAGACAAAGCGCGGTGTAACATTCCAAATTTCCAATTTGGCATGTTATACATAGGTCATCCATGCATATCATATTTTATTGCTTTTTCGTTTGCAATCCTCAAAATCCTAAGCAACTCAAGGACCTTCGGAGAGAGTTGGGGATTTTCCAATTTTCATATTTGAAATTTTTATCAAATAGTGAAGACGAGGATTTTGATTTTTAATTATTTCTCTCCAGAAAATATTTCATTTTAAAATAATAAATGAGGGGAGATAATATGACTTCTCCAAAACAATTGAAATATCGGAGGAAAAATGTTAAAAGTCATTATTTGGATTTTTTTTGAGTTTATTCGGAATTTTATTTGCCCTAGAAAAATTTGCATGTTTTAAAAATTGCATTTTAGGGGCCAAGAAAATTCATCTTGTTCTAAATATTTTATTTAGACGGAGAAAACTTGTTTTGGAATTTTTAGATTTTTATTTATATTTTTCTAGGATTTTTCTAGTCGGTGGAATGTTTTAAAAAAAACCCGCACCCGACTGGGCCAAAGGCCCAGCCGAGCAGGCCGGCCCCGCCGCCCGCCGCCGCCGCCTCCTGTGTGCGCGCGCGCCCCGCCGCCGCCGACCCGGACTCCGGAGTCCGAGCCGGACTCCGCCGCCGCGCCTTGCCCCTCCTCCAAGTCGGCCCGCCCCGCCCCCTTTATATAGCGCCGCCCCGCCCCCTCTAGCCACCACCACCACCACCGCCGCCGCTGCTGCCTCCCGGAGCCCGAAGCCGAGCCCCGAGCCGCCGCCGCTGAGTCGCCGCCGCCGCCCTAAAGCCGCCGCCGCCTCCCGCCGCCACCCCGCGCCCTCCCAAGCCCCGCCACCCCTCGCCGAGCCGCCGGAGCCGCCCGCCCCGTCAGACGACCTCGCCGGAGGTAGCCACACCCCCCCCCCTCGCCGCCGTTTTTTTTTAAAATAAACCCCTTCATTTTTTTTGAAAAACCCTATTTCGTTTTTTATATATAGATCGGTTTTATTCTTCGGTTTATTTATTTGGCGAGCGTTCGCTCGTCTGTTTGTTCTAACGAACGTGTTCATCGTTTAGTTTCTGTTAAGGAACATTCGTTCGTTTAGCCGTTCGTCGTTTTTCTTTTTATCGGATTTATTCCGCGATTTTTCTGATCGCGATTTCTGATCCAATGTTCAAACCTGTTTATCTTTTCGCTCGTTTATCGGAATCAGGCGATTCAAGCGCCTGGAGTTTCATCTCGAAACCTTCTTTCTGAATAATCAACTCAAACAAGTTTTTATCTCTGTAAAATTTGACCCTAGTTCATATTAGTTAACGGATCTTGTTTCTTTTGCCGTTTGAGTTTCGTTGCTCCGTTTGATTTGATTCTTTTTGCAAACCGGAGTTCTTAAGTTGAACTCTCCGGTCAAACTCTTTTATTTGGAGTTCTACTTGTGCATCATTGATTGTTGCTTATGTATGTTATTGTTTGCTTGCGATAGAATTCCCGGAGTGCGAAGCGTGTTACTACGAGTCTCTAGGATTCACAGATCGTCAGCAAGGCAAGTAACATATTGACCATACTCTTTTCATACCCAGTTTTTATGCATTAGTTTCAATCCTCCAACATTGCATGACTAGGATGCCTTTAATATGTGGGTTTTGGGAAGTAGTTGCTGAGGTAGAACCTATTGCCCTGTTTATTATCAAACCCTTGGGAGTTACTTCTACGCGTTGCTTATTTTGCCATGCTATGCTCGTAGACGTGGATTGGGTTTGAGTGATTTCCATGACAGATGTGAGATTGTTAAATTAATGGTTTACTTAAGGTGGCAACTTTAATACACATCTGGGTGGATTGAGGCACCTGGGGTATCCAGTGATTGTCTGTTTCATTTTTGGAAATCCCGGGGTTACCGTGTGATTCTCCTATGGACCGCCACCCAGGCTCAAAGGGAACTGAGTCTATTCATGCTAGAAACTTCCGTGTGCAGTCGCAAGCTATTATGGGCTCTAGCATAGTTGAGTAAGTTACGTGAAGCTCTTGAAGAGGTGGATCAGCAGGTAGTGGGTTTGTAGGTTTGGTATGGTCTGCCCGGAGTAGAGAGTTAATGTTTCTGAAAGACTGTGTCTCTGTCATCCGTTTCTCAAACATCATGTAGTGCGAGGAATCAGCAGAGGCGATCGAGTCTTGCGTGGAAAAGTGCGCAAACCTCTGCAGAGTGTACAATCTAATCATGGTTAGCCGTGTCCCCGATTATGGACAATTCTGAGTATCTAGTACTTGAGTATTCGCATGTATCTCAACACTTCTAATTAATCTTGCTGGGTTGTTAACTATTTTAATTAGGATCATTGAGTTGGGGTTACCTTCTCAAATGATGTTTCAACCACCATGATAGTTAAATTAAAATTTATTCCTTTGTAGTAGGGAACAATTGGCTTCTCGCAAAACTGTAACCATAGAGCTTTCCATCAGCCAAATATGCATGTAGTGGTAGTATTATTCTGTTATTGCTCTTTTGTGTTACATTGCCAGCATATTCCATGTGCTGACCCGTTCTCGGGCTCCAACGTATTATGTTGCAGACTTTTCAGACGAGGAGTAAGGTTCGTAGGTCGTTGCCGTGCATCTCAGCTATGCCGTTGGAGTTGGTGGACTCACTTTATCTTCCAAGCCTTCCGATGTTATCGCATTAGATGGCCTTAAGCCATATTATTGTAATAAGTTCTATTTTGAGACATTCGATGTAATAAGTGTGTGATTACTACTCTGTTATAAATCCTTCGAGTACTGTGTGTGTCAACATTACCGATCCAGGGATGACACGGAAGCACAGAGACTTGACCATCTGAGGTCGGGTCGCTACACGCGGGGCAGTTGTCGCGGGTGGAGGGGAGGCCGGGTCGAGGCAGAGGCGGACGCAGCGTGTGCGGGACGGCGCGGGGAGGGGGGCGCGGTGACCGTGCGGGGTGGAGGAAGTGCGAGGAGAGGAGGAGCTCACGGGGGATTGTAGGGACCGAGGCAGCGGGTCGCGGGGAGGAGACGGAGAAGACGCTGTCGTGGAGGAAGCAGTCCGGTGAGGAAGCTCCGGGCGACGAGGTGGCTGCGACGGCGGTGCTGCTGTAGGCACGACGCGCACCAACGGCGTCCGGCGCGGAGGGAGCTGAGGGCGAACGACGGAGACGGACATGCGGCACTGACGGCGGCAGGGTGGCGGGGCGGCTCTGGCGGAGGTTCCGGGCGGCGGTGGCGTCGTGCGCCCCCGATCCCGATCTTGATCGGGAAGGGAGGCAGAGGGGGAGTGGGGTGAGCGACGTGGGAGTGGGGGGAATGGGTGGACCGGTTAGGGTTACGGTGGGAGGGGGAGTGGGTTAGTAGGCAGGGGGTGGGCCGCGGCTGGGTCGAGTGGGTCGGCCAGCTGGGCCTTTTGGCCCAGTTGGCCGGGGGGGGGGGCTTTTCCTTTTTTTTGTTTGTTCTCTTTTCTTTTTCTTTTTTTTATTCTATTACTTTTCTGTCTTAATTCAGTTTAAAATATTTATGCATTTTATAAAGCTGTGTCCTCTACACCATAATTATATATGTAATATTTAGTACATATTGAACATTTTTATTTTAATGTTTGAAAACTTTTATTGTTTTCCTTTAATTAAAATTTGAATTGGTTTCGGTTTTGAATTATCTAGAGTTTATCAACAGTAACCAAGGTGACGTGGCATCATTAGCGGGGGATCACTGTAGCTTAATTATCCGGGCGTCGCGGCAATACAAAAATTGTCATGAAAACAAATACAAATGAATACAAAAATTAGTCACTGCCCAACCCTTTGCCAATGGTGCTCAATGAGATCTTCTTGAAGTTGAAAGTGTGTGTCCGCATTTTCAATCTCCTTGTATGTCTGAAGAAAAGCTCTAATGCGGTTTCGGTCTCTAGCTGGTTTGACACGGCTACCCACATTATCGTAAAATAATTCTAAGTCCATTCCTCTCTCGTCTTCAAGAATCATATTATGCAAGATAACACAGCAAGTCATGATGTTCTTCAGGGTTTTCTTATCCCAAAAACGAGCAAGACCTCGGACAATGGCAAACCTAGATTGCAAAACACCGAGTCGTCCGAATCGGACGAATCAGATAGCAAGAACTTCTCGCACGGGGTCAACTCCATCTACACGTATGCACGCCGGCGCGTCAATCTACTACACAGCTCGCGAAAATCACAAAAAAGGGACTAACCGGTGGCGAGTGATCCGGGGGCGGCGACGAGGTGGTGCGCTCGGCGGTGGTCGATCCCAACGGTGGCGGCGACTGGGGGCAACTCTTCTCGTCGGATCCGGACGGGCGGTGCAGCGGCTCGGCGGGGAGGGTGTGGGGTGGCCCCGCGGAGGGATTCCGCCCGCAGATATGGCCGGAATCACCGGCGGCGGGCGAGCAGAAGCAAGGGCGGGCGGCGGAAGGAAGGAAGGGGAAAAGAACGCGGGCTGAAATGTCCCTCCCACCAACTGCTTCTCTGTGATGCAGGGCACCGCAACCGCAAGGGGGAAACCCGCGTTTTCGTGGGTTGGGGCCGAAAATTTGCCGCGCCCCCTAAAATTTTTTGCGGGCCGGGGCAGGATGCGGGATCTGGTCAGGCAGACTTTCCGGCCCATACCCGCATTTTAGCAGTTATTTTGCGGGTCGGGGACGGATACGGGGTCTGCTAGAGTTGCTCTTAGAGATAACAATCAACATATATAGACATGAAACATGGCGCAGCACCATGCCTAGAAGGGAATGACCCCACATGTATTCTTTTCTCGGCCTGCCATTAGCGCGTATGATTAGCCCCTGGCCCTGCACTTGTTCGTCGTTGCAAATCTTTTTTTTAAAGGAGGCAAAAGATTTGCCTCATATATTAATTAAGAGAGAAGAAAGAGTTTGAGGGATTACAACACCGCCTTACAAAGGGACTACTCTTCCGGCATGATTGAACTCAACTTCTTAGCACCGGCGGTGACCCAAAGTGCCGCCTCCTCTTTGATGAGGGCTAGAATTACAAATGGCGGGGCACTTTTGTGGCGAAACACCCTCGCATTACGTTCGTTCCAGATGGCCCAAGAGGTGAGCAATGTGAGGGAGGCCACCGCCTTCCTGTTGGGGACGGAGTAGTCGGAGAGCGCGATCCACCACTCCTTGGCGGATTCAAAGTGCTGCCAGCTTGCAGTATCAATGCTTTCAATCTGCAGCCACCCCTTGATCATGTTCCATACCCGGATGGTGAACCGACATCGGAAGAGAAGGTGATCCACTGTTTCCTGCTCACACCGACAGAGGGGGCAAAGGCCACAGTTTGGCCATCCACGTTTGGCCAATCGGTCAGCGGTCCACATTCTGTTTTGGGTGGCCAACCAAGCGAAGAACTTCACTTTGGGAGGGGCCCAAACTTTCCAAATAACATGCTCCAGAGGCGAGCGGATCATGCCATGAAATTGCGCCTTGTAGGCAGAAGCCGCGGTGTAGAGTCCACTGTCAGTATGCTTCCACACAATCTCATCCTCCGCGTCGTGTTGCAGTTGGAAGCCTTGAATGCTAGACCAGAGTAGGAGGAATTGGCTGAAATGGTGAATCGAGAAATTGTGTGACAGCTTTATTTTGGATATCCACGCATTGTCCAATAGAGCCTCTTTGATTTTCCAATTCTTCCTTGTGGCGGCACCATAAATGAGCGGAGCAATGTCTTTGGGCTTTCTCCCATGCACCCAAGGAGCATCCCAAAAAGGTGTGCGGGCACCATTGCCAACAGTGATGGTGGAGAAGGCGTAAAAAAGATCATAGTCCTTGTCGTTGCACGGGTTCCCCAAACCGACCCACATCTTGGACGGCTCCTTCCACTCAAACCAAAGCCAACGCAGCCTTAGTGCCCTCGCAAATTTTTCCGTGTTGAGTACGCCAAGGCCCCCAAACTCGGAAGGCCTACACATGATATCCCAGTTCACCTTGCATTTTGCACCAGTTGTCTTATCCGATCCTGCCCAAAGGAAGGCCCTCTGAAGCTTTGTGAGCTGCCGTAGAGTGCCCGTCGGCACAATGAGTGGGGTGATGAAGTAGACCGCCAAGGAGGAGAGCACGACTTGACCAAGGCCGACCTCCCAATGGCGGTAATATTTTGGCCGTCCCAGATGCCTAGCTTTGCCGCCGCCTTGTCCAAGAGAAACTGGAAGTCCACTGTTTTGAGTTGCCAAACAGATAAGGGCAGGCCCAGGTATTTGATGGGGAAGGAAGCAGCCACAGCAGGTAAGCTTTGGGTGACGTGCGGCAGGTTGATGTTCCCGCATCGGATTGGGACGACCGAACTCTTCAGGAAGTTTGTGCACAAACCAGTGATATTCCCAAATAGACGCAAGATGTTGGAGAGGTTGTCGACATCGCTTTTGATTGGGGCCAAGAAGACAACAACATCATCGGCGTAGAGGGAGCTGCGCAGCGCCACACCTCGGCCATGGATTTTGTGCAATAGCCCTTTCCGAGTGGCGACCTCTAGCAGCTTCTGGAGAGGGTCGATCGCGAGGACGAAGAGAAGCGGAGACAGAGGGCCGCCTTGCCGAAGGCCACAACCATGGATGATTGGCTCACCAGCAACCCCATTCAGCAGGATGCGCGAGGAGGAGGAGCATAGCAGGGCGGCGACCCAATTCCGAAAGATGCTAGGGAATCCTCGTTTCTGAAGGAGGTCCAGCAGGTACTCCCACCTCACCGAGTCGAAAGCCTTACGAATGTCCAGCTTAAAGAGAAGCGCAGGCGTCTTGCGCTTGTGAAGCCGGCACGCGAATCTAATGATGCGGTTCTAAACAGATGGGGCCAGCGCCATGCAAAAGCGCATTATGGTACTCCCTCCGTTCTTAAATATTTGTTTTTTAAAGATTTTAAATGGGCTACCACATACGGATGTATATAGACATATTTTAGAGTGTAGATTCACTCATTTTGCTTCGTATGTAGTCAATTATTGAAATCTCTAGAAAGGCAAATACTCCCTCTGTCCAAAAATACTTGTCATCAGAATGGATAAAAAGAGATGTATCTAGACGTATTTTAGTTCTAGATGTATCTTTTTTACGTCTAGATACATCTCTTTTTATCCATTTTGATGACTAGTATTTTCAGACGGAGGGAGTATTTAGGAACGGAGGGAGTAGAAAAGACTGCATGGGAGGCCTTTTGCCTACGACTTTGATTTCCAGCTGAAACTTCGGTTGAACAAAAAACTGTTGAAACTTGAAACACCTCTGGTAGGTAAGAAAGCCTGGATAGCCGTCCGATCAACCAACGGACGGCTCTTGTTCCATTGCCCGATCATGACTACCTCACCGGTTAACTGGTCTTATAGAATCCAAAATACTTGTTAATACAGGCAATAATGATGAACATGAGACATATAAAGTCAAGTGCTCCTGAAGCTGCGTAGCAAACCTCGAAAACTTCACTGTTCGCTTTTCAACTGTTGACAAAAACCTGAGTTACATTGCGTAAGCGTGATTACTTTTGTGTCGACATTTGGTAGTATAATTCAACTTGTACAAGGTCAATCCGAAAGCCCGGTTGGTGTGTAGCGTTTACGTAGCCAGTGTATATGTCTAGAAGAAAAGTACTTCCCCATCCAAATTAATAGACATTATATAGAGGTTGTGTTAATTAATTCGGACCAGAGGGAGTAATATAATTTATCTGTTTTTGTAGTTGTTTAAAAATAATACACTGACTTTTTTAATATAATTATAACACATTTCGGCACTTGGTATATAACGAACGAGTGTATTACGCCACCAAGAACCTACCCTAGCTCACTTGGGTGGAGTGGGTGTACAGCCGCATCAGGAGTTCAAGTTCTCTTGTAGAGAGATGTTTTGCAATACAATGAATCGTTGTATTGATGGAGTGCTGGTGCACGTATATATAATACAAGGGAAGGCCTCTACCTCAAGAGGTGGGCCACAACTCCAATACACGTGCAATACAAAATACATACTCAACACCCCCCCCCTCCGCAGTCGAAGCGTTGCCGGAGACACAGAGACTGGACCGAAACTCCTCGAAGATGGGAGTAGGCAATCCCTTGGTCATCACATCAGCAAACTGTTGCGTCGTGGGCACGTGGAGAACCCGAACACGGCCAAGGGCAACCTGCTCGCGCACGAAGTGAATATCGAGCTCAATATGCTTCGTCCGTCGATGGTGCACCAGGTTGGCGGAGAGGTAGACCGCGCTGGCGTTATCACAGCAGACAAGAGTGGCCTTGTGAACATCACAAAGCAACTCCTGGAGCAGCTGACGTATCCAAGAGCACTCGGCCACGGCATTAGCCACGGCGCGATACTCTGCCTCGGCGCTGGAGGGGGAGACCGTGGGCTGCCGCTTCGATGACCAAGAGATCAACGAGGGCCCAAGGTAGACGCAGTAGCCTGATGTAGAGCATCGCGTGTCGGGGCAGCCAGCCCAGTTAGCATCGGAGTAGGCCACGAGGTCGGTGGAGGCGGAGGCCGTCAGGGTGAGTCCCAAGGACATGGTGTCGCGTATGTAATGGAGAATACGCTTCACCAGAGTCCAATGAGAGTCATGCGGGGCGTGCATATGGAGGCACACCTGCTGGACAGCGTACTGCAGGTCAGGGCGAGTCAGCGTCAGGTACTGTAAAGCACCGACAATAGAGCGATAAAATGCTCCATCGGACGCAAGAGACCCCTCGAGAGCAGAGACCTTCGCCTTCGTGTCGATGGGGTGGGCGCCGGCTTGTAGTTAAGCATACCGGCAGCTCCAGGAGCTCGTGGGCGTACTTCTGCTGATGCAGAAAGAAGCCGTCAGTCCGTCGGACCACCTCGATGCCGAGGAAGTAGTGCAGGGGCCCCAAGTCCTTGAGGGCGAACTCATCACGAAGACGAGCAGTCAGTCGCTGAAGGAGGTCGGGGGCGGACGCCGTGAGGATGATGTCATCGACATAGAGCAGCAGATATGCAGTGTCAACTCCCTGATGATACACGAAGAGTGAAGCATCGGAGCGACTGGACCGAAATCCGAGAGACTGCAGGAATGCTGCGATACGCTGGTACCAAGCCCGAGGCGCCTACTTCAACCCGTAAAGAGAACGAGAGAGCATTTACACAAAGTCGGGGTGCTCAGCATCGACGAAACCAGTGGGCTGCTCACAGAACACCTGCTCGGCAAGATGGCCGTGCAAGAAGGCGTTGGAGACATCCAACTGGTGCACCGGCAAGGCGCGTGAGACCGCCAGCTGAAGCACGGCGCGAATCGTGCCCGGTTTCACAACCGGGGCGAAGGTGTCGGTGAAGTCCACGCCCGCGCGCTGCCGAAAACCATGAACCACCCACCGAGCCTTGTAGCGCTCGAGAGAACCGTCCAGGCGAGTCTTGTGGCGAAACACCCACTTGCCAGAGATGATGTTGGCACGAGGGGGTCGCAGAAGAAGCTGCTACGTGCGGTTGCGCTGTAAGGCGTCGAACTCCTCCTGCATCACAGCTAGCCAGTGGGGATCCCGAAGGGCAGCGCGAGCGGAGGTAGGGACAAGTGATGGCGTCGATGTCGAGGCAACACACACATACTCGTCGGCGGAGTAGCGCGTGCTGGGCCGAATCACTCCTGCTCGGGCACGGGTAGTCACGCCAAGTGATGGGGCAGCAGGGCCGGCGGGTGCGGCAGCGGCAGGGGCACCTGGTGCGGCGGCGGGGGCACCCGGTGCGGCGGCGGAGGCGGCAGCGGGGGCCGTAGCGGCAGCATCGTCGGCTGAGCTGACGGCGGAAGAGGCGACCAGCGAGGGTGAGGTCGAGCCCATCGCAGGGGTGGCGGGCGGGGTGCCGGCTCAACCTCGTATGAGGGAGACGGGGACCCGAGGGCCTTCTCGGACTCAACCTCGGGGGAGGGAGTCAAGAAGCCGGGTGGTGGCGGCAGAGGGCGCCGTGCCGGGAGGGCCGCCGGGGGGTGCCGCCGCGCGTCGCTCCATGAAGGGGGCGCCGGGGCTGGCGCCAAAGGGGCCGAAGCCGGAGGAACCTGAAAAAAGGGGAACACCGTCTCGACGAAGTACACGTGCCTCGAGGTGTACACACGATGAGTGACAGGATCATAGCACCGGTAACCTTTGGTGTTAGGAGGGTAGCAAAGGAAGATGCATTGGACGGATCGTGGTGCGAGCTTGTGTGGCGTGGTGGATGTGATGCTAGGATAACAGAGACGCCCGAAGATGCGGATACCATCATAGGACGGTGGTGTGCCGAAGAGAATGTGGTGAGGGGCGTAGTTCCACCGAGGGCGAAACGGACGAATGTTAACTAAAAAAGTGGCGGTAGCGAGGGCATCGGGCCAAACCGAGCGGGCACGTTAGAGTGAAAGAGTAATGTGCGAACGCAGTCATTAAGAGTGCGGAGAATGCGCTCGGCACGACCGTTCTGCTGTGAAGTGTAAGGGCAAGTCAGACGAAAGATGGTGCCGTGAGAGGCGAGAAGTGTGCGAAGAGTGACATTGTCAAACTCTTTTCCATTATCAGTTTGGAGTGCGAGTATGGGGCGACCGAACTAGGTGGTGACATAGGAATAAAAGGCGGTGAGTGTGGCTAAAGCATCGGATTTACGACGAAGAGGAAAAGTCCACACATAATGAGAATAATCATCTAAGATCACCAAGTAGTATAGATAGCCCATGTTACGCAATGGGAGACGTCCAAACATCACTGTGAAGCAGTTGAAACGGAAAAGTGGATACTGAGGTAGACGCACTAAAGGGAAGATGAATGTGCTTGCCTAAGCGACATGCCTCACAAGAGTGCTCGTCGAGCTTGTTACATGAGAAAGAGAAACTTCTAAGAATTTGATGTAGCACAGTGGGGTTGAGGGTGGCCCAAGCCAGTATGCCAGAGGTCAACGCCGGCGGCAAGGGAGACTGGTGTGGAGGTGGCGCCACCGGCGTGCACGGGGTAGAGCTGATCGGGACTGTCACATCGGTGAAGGATCATTCGGGTATGGGCGTCTTTCATAGAAAAGCCAACACCGTCAAATTCAACAGTAAGTGGGTTCTCACGAGTAAGACGAAAACTAGGTTTGTGACTAATGCAGGTGAAACAAGAACATTAGACATAGTAATGGGTGTGGAAGTGGAGGGAAAACTAGTGTTACCGATATGAGTGATAGGTAAGGAGGAGCCGTTGCCGACGGTGATACGAGTGGGTGTGCGAACAGGAGTGGAGGAGGTTAGGTTACCGGGATGAGCTGTCATGTGCGCAATAGCACCAGAGTCCATGTACTAGTCGCCTCCACTGACAGAGCTACTCGAAGACGACGCGGAGTGCTGGGCGGCGAGGAGGATGGGGTCCCATGACACAGATACCGGTGGCGGCAGGAGGCCCTCGTAGGGCGACGCTGGGACGGGTGGACCATAACTGCCGATGGGCGGTGGCACGAGGGGGCCGTAGCCGGCGCCAAGCGACAGCAAGGGGTTGACGTGCAGAGGTGGCACTGGTGACGAGATGCCGACGGACTGATCGGAGAGCGCCGGTGGTGGGGCGGCGGCGTACGCCAGCGGGGCCAGGAGCGGGGCGCCGTACGCAGTCCACTCACTGGAGGGAGCCGCAACCCACACGCCATGTACGCCGTACGCGCCATGCACACCTGCATGTACGCCCGCAATGGATGGGTTTTGCCATGCCCCTGCATTCAACGCGCCATGCATACTTGCATGTACACCCGCAATGGATGGTGCGGGTACGTGAGGCGTTGGCTGGCGCGCCTCCAGCAAGATGCTCGCGGGGCCAGATGCCATCGAGGACTTGAGCGCGTCGTGCGGGTGAGCAGCAGCAACTTGGCAGCGGCTCGGGTGATGCACGAAGCGAGCGCGCGGCGCGGGATCGCGGAGCGGGATTGGGAAAGGAGCGCGCGGCGCAGCTAGCGAGATTGGCAAGCGGGTGCGCGGCGCTAGCGGCTAGCGAGATCAGGTACGGCGCGCGGTACAGCTAGCAAGCGGGAGATCTTACGGCGCGGGCGGGGCATGGAGTGAGCGAGCTCATGGCGCAGCAAGGCAGCAGCGGCGGTGGCGGTGGCGGCGGCATGGAGGGGTCGCGCAGCGGCGGTGGCGGGGTGGCGGCGGCGGCGCGGGAGGAGCGCGGCGGCGGCGGCAGCGGAAGACGAGGATTAAAACCTAAAAATTGATACCATGTAGAGAGATGTTTTGCTATACAATGAATCGTTGTATTGATGGGGTGCTGGTGCACGTATATATAATACAAGGGAGGGCCTCTACCTCAACTATACAAGACTAGAAGGTGGGCCACAACTCCAATACACATGCAATACAAAATACATACTCGACACCTATAAATACCAACGGATTTGGTTTTCTATTTATGCTAAAAGGTCCGCATACTGTTATTCTTTTAATAAAATAGTAATTTCTACACACAGAAAGAATACGTCCAAGGATACTTAGAACCACCCATATCTTTACCAAAAAACCTTCTGCCACCCCACCCACACACATTTCAACATCTCTGTAGTTGAGCGGTGTCGTGGAAGGCAATGGTCATTATAACAGTTGGCGGCCTATTGTTCACGAAGCAACCAACAGAGCAAAGCAAGTTACCCCTCGAAAACAAAATCTGCAGAGCAGGGCAATAACCATTTTCAAGCTATAGTTAAGCTGAGCCACCATGACTAGTCGGGTGATCTCATGAACTACTTCCTATACTACAGCTTGTTCCATAAAGACTGCAGATGTGCTTGGTTGCAGGAATATCCTCCCAGAGACAGGGATAGCCTTTCTATATACGGGAGATGCCACCCGTTGGGATCTGAGGCGAGGTAGGATAGAGTCAGCCAGATGCTTGGAATATTCGCTGAAAACGGGCTGGGGTCACCCGTGAAAAACTGGCGGGTCACAGCAGCCACCCCGCGCGCGCGTCGCTGCTCCTTTCCCCCTCTCCTCAATTCCTTCTATCTCCCCACCTCCATCAATCACATGTGCCGGCCGGTGGTTGCGGAGGGTGTGCACGGGGGCAACACTGGCTAGATTTGAGGCGGTGGTGTGAGTCGATCTGAACGAGGGCGGCGGTTGGGGGCTTGAGGAGGCGCGAGCAACACCAGGAGGTCACCCTTGCCCACCGTGGGGAGCCTGTCCCTGGGATGAGCTCACCACCAGGGCCTGCTGGCGGAAGTGGAGAAGGATTCCCCGGTGAGCAGTGCAAGTGCACAAGAGAGGTTCTCCCAGGTGAGCACAATTGCATCCGATGGAGCCGCAAACAGCTGCGTCCGCTCGGCTGCGTTGGCGTGTGTGTGTTCTATGGCGTGTTTGGTTGCCCGCATCGAGCCCAACCAAGCCCGCGCTGGAAGGGAGAGGCCTATTTGGTTGCCCGGTTTCACTGTTGGGCCTGCATCGCACTCTTCTCAAAGCAGCCCAGAGCCTGGCTCGCTGGAAACGCTCGGATCGACAGTTTCTTGCGAGCCAGGCTGAGTGCGGCGCGAGGTCGCACGGGCGGGTGCGAGGCGAGGGCGAGGGGGGATGGCGGGAGATGGAAATCTGGCGCGCCGTCCCGGCGCCAAATCTAGCCTCACCCCCCTTTCACTCGTTCACCCATAGCCACTGCACCCCTTTCTTCCCTACTGCCTCACCACCGGCAGCGGCTGTGATTTCAGATCTGCGCTAGAGGCGGCGGCGGCGGCGGAAGAGGCGATGGCGTTTGCGGCGGATTTGGTGCTCCCCTTGCCGTTGGCCATCGTCTGGTCGACCTAGTCTGTGTCATGGCTCCCCCTACGCCGTCCTTGTCTCTGATGCCGGTAAGCAGTACCCCCTCCCCCTTTTTTAGCTCAGTGGTTAGGCCGTTAACCTAGGTGTAGGATCGATTTCCTACTGAACGAATCGTCGATGTCGACTAGGTTATGGATGCACAAATGAGGCTGATGATCTAGGCAGCAACACTGATTAGTGTGATTCAGGCATGGGTCATGTTCATGCACCAGAGAGCTGTTCGTCGTGCTGGGAGACCTTTGATCCGCTATGGTCCATTGTTTCCCCGGGAACAGGAGAGGATCCAAAATCTGAACTACATCCACAACTACAATGACGTCGAGGCTCTGTGGATGCTTCGAATGAAAAGAGCACCATTTGCCAGGCTTGTCGAGACCTTCAGGAGCAGGGGGCTGCTACAAGATAGCATCAACACCAGTGTCGAAGAGCAAGTGGGCATGTTCCTCCATGTTGTTGGCCATAACCAGAGGTTCAGGGTCATTCACAACATGTTCAGGAGATCAATGGAGACCATCTCTAGGTACTTCAAGCAAGTGCCTTTTGCTATTGGGGAGCTTAGAGGAGAGATGATCAGGAGACCATCTGGTCAGACTCCACCCAAGATTCGCGGAAGCCCAAGATGGTATCCATACTTCAAGGTGAGCATCGACAATATACACTATTCATGGCTTGATATGCTTGTATTGTTCAAGTTGAGCACTAACAATGCTTGTGATGCCATTTTCAGGATTGCGTTGGGGCAATAGATGGTACTCACGTCACTGCCAGAGTTCCTAGGTCACAGTCTGCAGCATATAGGGGGAGGAAGCACTACACAAGCCAGAATGTGCTTGCTGCTGTTGACTTTGATCTGAAGTTCACATATGTGCTGACTGGCTGGGAGGGGTCAACGCATGATGCTAACATTCTCACTGACAGCATGACTCGATCTGATGGGATCAACATCCCCGTCGGCAAGTTCTACCTTGGAGATGCTGGCTATGCATGTCGGCCGGGTATTCTTCCACCCTTCAAGAAAACCAGGTACCATCTCAACGAGTTCTATGGTAGGAACTACCCTAGGACTGCACAGGATCTGTTTAATCTCAGACACTCCAGCCTTAGAGTAACTGTTGAGAGGGCATTTGGAGCTCTAAAGAATAGGTTTAAGATCCTGGATCAGAAGCCATTCCACCCATACTCCACTCAGGTTAAGCTAGTTCTTGCTTCTTGCATTCTGCATAACTGGATCCTCCAGTGGGGCTTTGATGAACACGTGCCTGAGAAGGAAGAGGTCGAGCCTGATGATGTTGTTAGCTTCGGTCATGTTGTGGAGGCATTTAACAATGACGCTTGGAAGAACAAGAGGTTGGAGTGGGCAGAGGCGATGTGGCTTAACAGAGGTCAGGGCAGGATTTGAAGAAGATGGAAGAAGAAGAAGGAGCAGCAGTAGTAGTAGAAGCACCAGCAGAAGCAGAAGTAGAAGAAGAGGAAGAGGAAGATTTGGTGGCAGCAACACCGATGAACTATCCCCGATTTAGCCAATGGCTCTTAATAATTTGAACTGTCATTTGATAGTAGTTAGGATGAACTGTCATTTGTTTAAGTAGCTGGTGCTACATGTTCAGATTCTGTGTGGTAAGCTCGCCACTAGTTAGAAGTGGTGACAACACCTTATGCAGGTTGCAACCAAACACCATGTCATATGTGCTCCTAATGCAATGCGGGCAAGCAAATGCCGGGTTGAAAATGGTTGTCTCATGCAACTAGGGGCATGCAGGCAACCGAACTATGTGCATCTAGGCTTTTTTGGCCTGCATCCCCTCAAACTGGCTCAATAGAGCCAGGCTCGCCGGGCCAAGATGGATTGACAATGTAACCAAACACGCCCCTAGTGTGTGCGCGCCCGATGCTTTGCTGTTGTAGGCTGATGCATAGTGTTAATGCGTGGCTGTGCTAGAGTCCGCTCATGTGTGTGTGCTAGACTGATGTATATTATCTGGGCTTTTTCTTGCGGGGAAATGATGTAATTATCTATTGTTGCAGGATATTTGAAGGTCACCATGAGCACATCTAGCAGCACAACTCTTTTCATCTGAGTTATATATATGCAACGTTGGACTATTATATGTGACCACGGTCAAAGTTTGTATTACTGTTTTGTATTTGTCTGTTGTGAAATAGTATAAAATTTTAAAATTATGACTGTGCATATCATATTTTCCTTCCTTTCATTGAATAACTGAAAATTATGAGGGAAATCTCGCCATCTGAAGTCAAAAAGGTTACCACAACCCTTATCCTTCATTTATCCCTCAAACCAAATACTACAATGGATATCATCAACCATGTTTCATCCTTCCAACCAAACAAGACATGGGATAACCCCCCATCCTTCCAACCAAACAGAAAAAGGGCTATCCCTAGCCAGTTGGTTGGGATGCCCTCAGCCACCCTAGCCTGCCCCTCAAACCAAACACATTCGCAATGTGAGGAAGAACCTTGTGAGGGTGTGGGTTGCTGAAGTGTCTGCGATGAAGAAAGGTAACATCACGCCAAAGGAAGTGGCCAGGGGATCTCATGAAACTCATCAGTCTGAATATTTTGGAAGTTGTGAGAGGCACGAGCTCTTCAACAAGGGTAAAGCCATGTGTAAGTCAGGGGGCCATTGCCCCCCTCCCCCCCCCCTCCGAGTGGAAGTTGGCCAATTCTTAACATATGGTTGTAGAGACCGTAACACAACTGCAAGAGTGGAATTTCCATGACACCGAACTGTTATTTCGCTTGTGGTAACTTCATCCTCTGCCAACATGATTTCCTGAGTTTTGTCTGGAGCTAGCGAACCTTACCATAGGTACAGTAAGTTGTGTTTACTAAATTCAGCGACCACATGCCCCTCAAAAATAATCCATTACTAAGGTTGATCAAGTCTTATTAACAAACCATTTCTGAGTAACATGAAACCGAAGAAGCTTCGTATAACACTAGGTTATCTCAATGGGGATATGCATCTCCCCAATGATAAGAGTTTCACATTTCTTTTTGACGGAAGGAAGAGAGAATTCAAAGTCTCCAATAGTGACTGTCGAAACCTTTTCAATACAATTGATACCATTCACTTGAAGTTGTTTCTTCAAAAAATAAATCATATGCTCATTACCATTGATATGAAAAGTGACATTGCTTTTGTTGCAATTAATAACAGCCCCTGCAGTATTCAAAAAGGGTCTACTAAGAATAATCGACATATTGTCATCCTCGAGCATATCCAGTATAACAAAGTTTGTTAAGATAATAACATTTACAACCACAACAGACATATTCTCACAAATACCGACAGGTATAGCAGTTGATTTATCGGCCATTTAAAAAGATATTTTAGTAGGTGTGAGTTTATTCAAATCAAATCTTCTATATAAAAAGAAAGGCATAACACTAGCACCAAGGTGTGTGCAGCGGCACAGTCGCTTCACGCCGAGGAACGCGTCACCACTACTCAGCCTCCGGCGTGTCCCCGTCGGGGCACGCGACGGGCGTATGGAGCCTTGCTGTTCCGTGCAGGGCGCATGAGCCGTCACCACTTGTTAGAGAGGACGGGGCCGTTCGCCGGTCGGCCACCGCGTATGGTGAATGCTGTGGTCATTTTCCTTGTCGAAAAGTTCAGGTGAGGTTATTTCCTTGTCGAAAGCCTTAGGTGAGGCTATGGTCGATCACGTGGATCTTGGAGCTTGCGTGAGGGTGTTATTAGTGCTGAGTAGTAGTCAGAACTCAGAAGAAGATCCAATTACTTGCGTGCGACTTGTATGCCAACCACATAGTGTCAGAGGGAGATCTCAAATGATCCCTAGATACTTCAGTATGTATGTTTAGACCTGTAGTAGACCATGCGTTTGTACGTACTTATACTACAACACTAATACGCCATGCGTGTCTGACTAATTCGTGCCATGGTGACATGGCTGATTCAGCATTTATATAGAAACTACTCAATGTTCATGCATGCTAATCCACTTTAGAGATAACGATCAACATACATATATAGACATGAAACATGGCGCAGCACCATGCCTAGAAGGAAATGACCCCACGGATATTCTTTTCCCGGGCCTGCAATTAGCACATAGTATGATTAGCCCCTGGCCGTGCACTTGATCGTCGTTGCAAATCCAATGATGCGATTCTAAACAGGTGGGGCCAGCGCCATGCAAAAGCGTGGGAGACCTTTTGCCTCACCACCCGTCAACACTGTTGAAATTTCGGTTGAACAAAAAACTGTTGAAGCTTGAAGCACCCCTGGTAGGTGAGAAAGCCTGGATGGCCGTCCGATCAGCCAACGGACGGCTCTTGTTCCACTGCCCGATCACGACTAGCTCGCCGGTTAACTGGTCTTATAGAATCCAAAATACTTGTTCATACATACAGGCAATAATGACGAACATGACATACATAAAGTCAAGTGCTCCCGAAGTTGCGTAGCAAACCTCCAAAACTTCTCTGTTCGCCCTTCGACTGTTGACGAAAACTGGGTTACGTTGCGTAAGCGCGATTACTTTTGTGTCGACATTTGGTAGTATAATTCAACGTGTACAAGGTCAATCCGAAAGCCCGGTTGGCGTGTAGTGTTTAACATGTGTAATGCTGCCATCAGTTGTCTGTGTGCATGTCTAGAAGAATAATACTCCCTCATATCCAAATTAATGGACATTATATAGAAGTTGCATCAATTAATTTGAATCAGAGGGAATAATATAATTTGTTTTTGTAGTTTTTAAAAAATATGATACACTATTTTTTGAAAAATAATTACAAAGTATTTTGGTGCTTGGTATATATATATAAATATATATATATATATATATATTAAAACGGAGGCAAAAGCTTTGCCTCATCTCATTAATAAAGCAGAAGAGAGTTGCCCAGTTAATAAACGGAAAACCGGGCGAAGACCGTCACAAACCGCTGAGCGGCACACATAATACCACACACCTCATATAGAGGGTCTCGTTAACATCACACACCGGTGTCATCGTCATCACTTCTCCCCAACAGGCCTCATTGCCGTCCCTAATCTCCGAGTAAGCGACTCTGACTTTTTCGAAGACAAATGTCGACCCAACCCACATCATAGAGCCGTGTGAAACACAAGAAACCCTGCACTAAACTCAGGCACCCGCGCCAAGGACAACAGCTCCGACTCTGAAAGCCGCTTGGTATGTTACGAACATTGTGTGTATTACGCCACCAAGAACCGACCCTAGCTCACTTGGGTGGAGTGGATGTATAGCCGCATCATCAGTTCAAGTCCTATAAGTACGAACAGATTTGGGTTTCTGTTTATGCTAAAAGGTCTGCATACCATTATTATTTTAATAAAATAGCATTTTCTATAAAAAAAAGGATACTTAGAACCATCCATACAAAAAAAACTCCTCCCACCCAACCCACACACATTTCGACATCTTTGTAGTTGAGCGGTGTCGTGGCCGACAATGGCCATTCTAACAGCTGGCGGCCTATTGTCCACGAAGCAACCAACAGAGCACACCTGGAATTAGGTGTACACCCATCTCTAGAGCGAGTTGCCCCTCGGAAAAAAATCTCTGGAGCGAGATGTGGGGAATAACCATGTTCAAGCTACGGTTAAGATGAGCTACCACGACTAGTCCGGTGATCTCATGAAAAACTTTCTATACTCTCCTTTTTTCGCGAATACGCAAGTTGCGTATTTTTGCATCGATAGAAGGAGAATAGCATGAGGTTACAACGCTTACAAGGCCATGTATGCACAAGGCATGGTGTACAAGCGTAGGAGCAAACTAGAACAAGGGGTCTGCTCAACCCTAAATGTCTAGACTAGCAACTACGCGCCGCGGATGATGTTCTGTAGTCCTTTGGCGCCCGCCTTGGCCCATAGGCGCGCCTCGTCCTTGATGGTGTCGATGATGAGGGTGAGCGAAGGAGTAGCTCCATCGAAGACGCGTGCATTGCGGTGTTTCCAGAGCCACCACACCGTGAGGATGATGAGGGATGATAGACCTTTTCGCATGGGGGCTGGCGATAGGCCAAGGCAGGAGAACTACCAGGCTTGGAAGGGGTTATCAGTGGTTGGTAAGTCGATGGCCATGCGAGCCCACCCAAGGATCTCATGCCAAACCTAACGGGAGAACGAGCAAGCAACAAGGAGGTGGTGCATGGTCTCGGAGTCTTGATCGCATAGCGCACATGCGTCCTCATGTGGCAAGCCGTGGGGGGCGAGTCGTTCCTCGGTCAAACAACGGTCTTGCATGGCCAGCCAGAGGAAGAACTTGACGCGGAGAGGCGCCCATGGCCGCCGGGTGAGACGCCAATGGGGGTCCTCGCCCGCACTGATACGTCTCCAACGTAAATATAATTTTTGATTGTTCCATGCTATTATATTACCCGTTTTGGATATTTATGGGCTTTACTTTACACTTCTATATCATTTTTGGGACTAACCTACTAACCGGAGGCCCAGCCCGAATTGCTGTTTTTTTTGCCTATTTCAGTGTTTCGAAGAAAAGGAATACCAAACGGAGTCCAAATGGAATGAAACCTTCGGGAGCGATCTTTTTGGAACAAACGTGATCCAGAGGACTTGGAGTGGAAGTCAAGAAACAAACGAGGCGTCCACGAGGGTGGAGGGCGCCCCCCTACTGGGCGCGCCCCCTGTCTCGTGGGCCCCTCGGGCGTCCACCGACCTACTTCTTCCTCCTACATATACCCATGTACCCCGAAAGGATCATAGGCGACCACGAAAAACTATTTCCACCGCCGTAACCTTCTGTATCCGCGAGATCCCATCTTGGAGCCTTCGCCGGCGCTCCGTCGAAGGGGGAATCGATCATGGAGGGCCTCTACATCATCTCCAAGGCCTCTCCGATGAGTTGTGAGTAGTTTACCTCAGACCTTCGGGTCCATAGTTATTAGCTAGATGGCTTCTTCTCTCTCTTGAATCTCAATACAAAGTTCTCCTCAATCTTCTTGGAGATCTATTCGATGTAACTCTTTTTGCAGTGTGTTTGTCGAGATCCGATGAATTGTGGGTTTATGAGCAAGTTTATCTATGAGAAATATTTGAATTTCCTCTGAATTCTTTTATGTGTGATTAAGTTATCTTTGCAAGTATCTTCGAATTATCAGTTTGGTTTGGCCTACTAGATTGATCTTTCTTGCAATAGGAGAAGTGCTTAGCTTTGGGTTCAATCTTGCGGTGTCCTTTCCCAGTGACAGCAGGGGCAGCAAGGCACGTATTTTATTGTTGTCATCGAGGATAAAAAGATGGGGTTTATATCATATTGCATGAGTTTATCCCTCTACATCATGTCATCTTTCTTAATGCATTACTCTGTTCTTTATGAACTTAATACTCTAGATGCATGCTGGATAGCGGTCGATGTGTGGAGTAATAGTAGTAGATGCAGGCAGGAGTCGGTCTACTTGTCACGGACGTGATGCCTATATACATGATCATGCCTAGATAATCTCATAATTATTCACTTTTCTATCAATTGCTCGACAGTAATTTGTTCACCCACCGTAATACTTATGCTATCTTGAGAGAAGCCTCTAGTGAAACATATGGCCCCCGGGTCTATCTCTTATCATATAAGCTTTCAATCTACTTTTATTTGCATCTTTACTTTTCCAATCTATATACAAAATACCAAAAATATATTTATCTATATTTATTATCTCTATCAGATCTCACTTTCGCAAGTGGTCATGAAGGGATTGACAACCCCTTTATTGCGTTAGTTGCGAGTTCTTGTTTGTTTGTGTAGGTGCGTGGGACTTCTGAGGAGCCTCCTACTGGATTGATACCTTGGTTCTAAAAAACTGAGGGAAATACTTACGGTACTATTGCTGCATCACCCTTTTCTCTTCAAGGAAAACCAACGCAAGCTCAAGACATAGCACGCACCAATGAATAACGCCTTGTAATAGGAGCTCGGCGAGTAAGTGGCGGATGCAATCCAACGCCATGTGAGTATGTCTGGCGTGGTGGAGAGGGGTGTGTGGTGCACTTGGTGCCAAAGGTCGACATATTGCACCATGTCCACCGGACCAAGTGCACCTCGAATGTCCTGGACCCAAGAGCGTAGATGAAGACCATCGCGCATGTTGCGATCCTTGCGATGGAGGCACGGGCCGAGTGCGTAGACGAGAGGGACGATCTCGGCCACGGATCTGCCATTGATCCAGTGGTCGGTCCAGAATCTGCAGTTGTCGCCCGAGCCTAGCTCCCAGCTCGTCGAGGCATGGAAGATGTCACTCACCTCGGTGTCATGAGGTATGGGAAGGTGACTCCATGGCCGCGAGGGTTCGTGCGTTGGAGCTAGAGCCATCAGACACGTAGAGATATACCCGCACGGTAGATGTCTCGGATGCCAAGCCCACCGAGAGAGATGGGGCGGGACACATGCTGCCAGTTGACGCAGCATTGGCCCCCATTGGCCTCCTTGTGGCCTGCACATAGGAATCCGTGGATGATCCGATTCACCTTGTTGATGGTCATTTTGTTGAAGGTGATGGCCATGAGGAAATGCGTGGGGATGGCGCAGAGGATGTGACGCACAAGGGAAAGGCGGTCTGCCCTAGAGAGCATGGAAGCCCGCCATGTGGATAACTTGCGGCCGAGTTTATCGATGATCGGCTACAAGCTCATCTAGTTGACCTTGTGGATGGCGAGGGGCAGCCCAAGATAAGTGATGGGGAAGTGGGCCACAGGGCATTGCATCTCGTAGGCGATCATGGTGATGTGGTCATTGGTGCACTAGATCGGGGTGGCTGAGAATTTGTTGTAGTTGGTGTGGATCCCGGATGCCTTGCCGAAGACATGGAGGAGTGTGCGCACTGCAGAGATGTCCTTGTTGTCCGGGTTGTGAGGGTGTGGGTTGCTGAAGTGTTTGCAATGAAGAAAGATAACATCACGCCGAAGGAAGTGACCAAGGGGAATATCATGAAACTCATCAGTGGAATATTTGGAAGTTATCGAGAGGCACGAGCTCTTCAGCAATGGCAAAGCTATGTGTAAGTCAGGGGGCCATTGCGACCCTCCCCCCCCTGCCAAGGGGAAGTTCGCCAGTTCTTAACATATGGTTGTAGAGACCGTAGCATAACTGCAAGAGTGGAATTTCCATGACTCCGGACTGTTATCTCACTTGCGGTAACTTCATCCTCTACCAACATGATTTCCTCAGTTTTACCTGAATCTAGTGAACCTTACCGTTCTCGAGCTTTAGATTCTGCAATTAACTAAGCAACATCCACTAGGAATTTATTAGATCTCCAGTACATCAGATTGAGTCACACAAATGTTAATTCACTACCAAACACTATTAAAACTCTCAAACCTAGAGACTAGACATCAAGTAAACAAAAATAGAAAATCTACCGCTGGGGATTGTGAATCTTGAGAAGCCAGGACAACTTTTAGCTAAGATGATTGATGATGAGAATCTGACAAAGTTCCAATACTTCTTCAGATTTGAGGCATCTAATATGCTTTGCAACTTCCAGCAACTACAAACTCTTGAGATTGTCCTTGCCAGCGAAGAATTGTCGCTACAACTGAACAAAATGAGTATGCCACAGACTATTTGGAATGGTAACATCAATGCTTCTAATTGTGATTGCTTTTTTCAAGACCTTATGCCCCTAATGTCCCTCCTATGTCTTTATGCATGTGATGAGAACGAGACACCTGGTTTCCAAGCACTCAAGCCAGTTTGCAAAAATGTCCATAGACTAATCATCAAAGGCGACTAAGCCGACGACATACTAAAGTGCCCAATGTTGGAGGGCCATGGGAAGAATCGCAAGTATTTTGCTCTAAGTTGGTGCAATCTTAGGAGAGAAGACCCGATGCAGCTACTAGCATCTTATATGCCGACTCTCACTTATATATATGAGTCTTAACAGGGTGAGAAGTGCAAGTACATTGGTTCTTTCTGTAGGATGCTTCTCTTACATAAAAACACTTGTCCTGAAGCCCATGCCTAATGTCAAGGAACTGGAGATTGGAGAGGGCGCCATTTCGTGCATTGATAGGATCTTTGTCGTGTAGTCCTTCCAGTAGAATATGGTGTCTCGTCACATCAAATCCCATGCATTCCCGAAGAAGCTGAGATGTTGGACCTACACAAGGGCTTCAAGGATGACTGGGATTTGAACCATATGCAAAGCAAGATGAAGCACGTTCCAGAGCTCTGTGCCTAGCAAATAGTGGTACTGAACATCATTTGGTAATAAAAATTTCTTATGCACTGTAAATGTGCAAGCTTTTAATTATTTGGAATGAATTTGATGGTGATGTGACACCAGGCCTCCCAAAGGGCTATTATCTCACTTCCTCCTCTTGTTGCTATTTTTTTCTCTTCTCCCAATACTTATTTTCTTCACTCAATTCAGGTAGAGAGCATCCAAAATATGATACATAGCCCTGTTTCCTTAAAGAAGAGTATCAACCCATGTGTTTGTTTCAGAATGGTATTCCCTTTGTTTTTATTTACTTCATGTATTAGGTTTGGTTTAAGTAAAACTTTGTAAATTTTGATCAACTTTATATTTAAAAGGTATCAACATCTACAATATGAAATGAATACAACATGAAAATATATTCAATGGTGGATCTAAGGATATGAATTTGATATTGTAAATATTGATTTATGTTTCTATAAACTTGATTAAACTTTGGAAAATTTGACTTAAGGCAAACATAATATGCAAAGTAAATCAAAACAGATGGCGTAGGTTTTACACACTTACTAGTTTTATCCCATTATGCAAGTCCCACCCATCAGGTAGATGTGTATTTCCCCGACAGAAGCATATTTGTTGTGGGTGCGCCCAAGCTGGCATCTAGAGGCCGTTTTTGTGCAATCTGGTGTGTTCGATTGGGTCTAACACTACCCGCTTCCAAAGCCATACCACTTGTAGGCAGGAGATAGGGTGCTTCAAGTAGAGAAAAAACTATGGAAATATGCACTAGTTAATCTTTTTGCATGTCTTTTCCCAACCCAAGACAAGACCCACGGTCTCCTCCATGTCGACGCCTTGGTCCCTTCCCCCCTGAGGGAGTCCTGGATTCGGGGGTCCTCAGGTGTCCGGCCCAGGAGTATGGGCCGGGTTGGATGGGCCGTACAAAATCAAGCTAAAGATTATCCTCCGCGTCCAGATGGGACTTCTCAATATGTAGGCGGCAAGATTAAAATCGGGAAGCTTCCTTCCCTGATGAACCGACCTTGTACAAACTCTAGGCCCCTCCGGTGTGTATATAAACTGGAGGGGTTAGTCCATAGAGGCTACCTTCTTCACCGTCATTGGAATTCTCATAGGCTCGACATCTAGGGTTTTGCCATTACGATCTCGAGGTAGATCAACTCTTGTAATCTTCATACTCGTCGAATATAATCAAGCAGGAGTAGGGTTTTACCTCCATTAAGAGGGCCTGAACCTGGATAAACATTGTGTCCCCTGGTATTTTGTTACCATTGATCGTTAGACGCATAACTTGGGCCCCCCTACCCGAGATCTGCCGGTTTTGACACCGACATTGGTGCTTTCATTGAGAGCTCTGTCGTGCTATCTGCAAAAAGCGATCTATGGCTCGCCTAGTCATCAACAACAATGTCACTTTTGGAGGGTGCCTAGCTTTGGGGTAGACCCTCCTGTTCGGCGGTTTCACCATAAGGGCCCGTGCGGCCGTCGAGCCCGCAATTCCCCCTATGGCCGCCAGACACCGTCCCCGCATTGGCCCTAAGTACTCCAAAAGATTGGATCCGGCGGATGTTTCGTCTTTAAACGAGCTGCTGGACCGCATCGCCGCCCTAGAGGTCTCAACGGACTATGGTCAGATCGGTCTCAAGCTCGACCCGAGGGAAATTAATCACCCGCCGATCACCCACTTTGTGGCGGTCGTTGAGGAACCGGCCACAGATACTTCCCTCCCCATATTGAAAACCAAGTATGTTCGGGTCTCTGAATCCCTTGAGCCGGATACTTCCCCTTCGGACGGGACCTTAAGCCCTCCGGACTCTGGTTCAAGTGTAGGATCGCTGGAGCCTTTGTGCTTAACCAGACCCGAACCAGTCACTTCGGAAACCATTCTACCTCCAAACACAGATGTGGGACAGGATCCGAAATTTGATCCACTCAGCCACCACAATATATATTCTCCAAGCAACTCAGGTCCTCCAGATATATACAACCTGATGTATATGCGGCAGCAGCCTCAGGAAACGGTCCACCACTTTTGGGCCAGATTCCTGCTTGTTAAAAATAGGATCAAAGACTGCTCAGATGACGACGTAGTTTCGGTTTTCCACCGTAACTGCACCGACAAAGCAATATTGAATGCCCTCGACCGTCGCCACATGCAGAGTTTCATGGAATTATCGCAAGTAGTACAAAAGTACTGTGCGATGGAAAGCACATGAAGGGCCTAGAAAACTCAACTGGAGCCCGCTGCCTTGACGCAGTGTGCGGCCCGGGCCAAACGAATACATCCTGGTGGGTCACCTGACCACCAGTCTATGGGCAGGAAGAACAAACCCTTCACGGGACACATGTCCGTTCTTGACGAACTGCTGGACAAGCCATGCCCGATTCACGCCACTCCGCACACAGTCCCAACCCATAGCCTCCATGCATGCTGGGTACTCCGACAAGTAGCAAAAAGTGGAGAGGCCATCCTCACCACAACTCCAGAGAAATACTCACCAGAGAAGGACAACTTTAACATCCTAACAGTCTTTGAGACCTTTTCTTTGAACAATCAGCACAAACGGGCACTCCGCGACCTCGCTGAAGTCCACCAAGTTACGACACTGAGCCCATGGAACGACACGACAATAACCTTTACGGCCAAAGACGAACCAAAGGCTCGGTCAGTCCGAGCACCCGCCGCCTTAGTACTAAACCCCATCGTTGATGGTTTTCGGCTTACTAAAGTGCTCATGGACAGCGGCAGTGGACTTAACCTCATCTATGAGGACATGCTCGACAAAATGCAGATGGATAGATCACGCATCGAGCAAAGCAATACCACCTTTCGAGGTATTATCCCCAGTCGAGAGGCACACTGCTCGGGAAAAATTAAATTCGATGTGGTGTTCGGCACGCCTGAGAACTATAGATCCGAAGAGTTGCTCTTTCACGTGGTCCCCTTCAATAGTGGGTATCACGCCATCCTCGGCCGGGACGCTTTCTCACGCTTTCAAGCTATACCCCATTATGGGTATATGAAACTCAAAATTCCCGGACCTAATAGAATTATCACAATCTCGAGCGACCCAGACAAAGCCCTTCGTGCCGAAAACAAAACTGCGTCCTTCGCCATCAAGGCACTATCCGAAGCCCTAGCGGTGGAGGAATTAACCGCCCTACGGTCTACGGTGGATAGGGATGATGTGATCCTTGATAAGAGATCCAAACCCACCTCTTTCAAGCTAGCCTAGGAAATAGTCAAATTCCAAGTGCACCCGATGGACCCTAATAAAACAACATCTATCGGAGCATAGCTGGATCCGGTAGTGGATGCCGCCCTATGCACATTCCTGCGAGAGAACTGGGATATCTTTGCCTGGCACCCTTCAGACAATCCTGGCATCCCATGAAGATTGGCCTAACACAGTCTTAATATAATCAAGGGATTCAAACCCGTGAAGCAGACACTACGGCGATTCTCTGAACCCAAGTTTCAAGCCATCGGAGAAGAGCTAGCCAAGTTGTTAGAGGCTGGGTTTATTAGGGAAATTAAAAATCTGGATTGGTTAGCCAATTTGGTTATGGTACCAACGGAGGACAAATCCTGGCGCCTGTGTGTCGATTTCAAGGACCTCAACAAGGCTTGCCCTAAGGATCCCTTCCCATTTCCTCGCATCGACCAAATAATTGACGCAACTGTAGGGCACGACTCTTTGTGATTCCTCGACGCTTATTCAGATACCATCAGATTAAGTTGAAGGAATTGGACCAGGCTGCAACCGCGTTCATCACCCCTTATGGTCCCTTCTGCTTCAACACTATGCCCTTCAGACTCAAAAAGCCGGGGCTACCTACTATCGCATGATTCAAACTTGCCTGGAAAAGCAAATAGGCAAAATGGTCGAAGCATATGTGGACGACATGGTCATCATGACAAAGCATGTGGAGACACTGGTGGACGATCTTTGCCTCACCTTCGACAACCTCTGAACATACGACATACGGCATAATCTGGAAAAATGTGTCTTCGGAGTTCCGGCCGAAAAGCTACTCGGGTTCATTGTTTCCCATAGAGGAATTGAAGCAAACCTAGCCAAGATACGAGCATTGTCACAATTGGCCATACCAGCAGACCTAAAGTAAGTCCATAAGCTAGCTGGTTGCCTCGCGGCCTTAAGCCGCTTTATCTCCAAATTGGGAGAAAAAAATGCTACCACTCTACAAGCTATTACAACGCACAGACAACTTCAAATGGATGGACGCTGCCACAGCCGGACTGGAGGAGATTAAAACCCTTCTGGCAAGCAACCCAATCCTAGTTGCACCAGGTGTTGGAGAGCCCATGTTATTATATATTTCAGCGACTAACAAAGTGGTTAGTGTTGTGCTCGCCGTCGAACATGGGGAAGAGGGACATAAATTCCCCACCCAAAAACCAGTCTATTATGTATCGGGGGTCCTTACACCTTTCAAATCCTGATACCCCCACTACTAGAAGATAGCCTGCACAGTCTTCATGGCATCCTGTAAACTATGACACTACTTCCAAGAGTGGTTGATCTCAGTGGCATCTGAAGTACCGCTCAATGACATCATCAATAACAGGGACGCCACTGGCCGCATAGCTAAATGGGCCATCAAGCTTCTACCATTTGAAATCATATACAAGCCACGACGGGCTATCAAATCCCAGGTATTGGCCGACTTTGTCGCTGAATGGACGGAAGCCGAACTCCCTAAAGAGTATAGCTCACACTCCAATTGGATTATGTACTTCGATGGCTCTAAAATGCTGGCTGGACTAGGGGCTGGCGTCATCCTAACATCCCCTACTGGGGACACAGTCCGCTATGTACTACAAATATGTACACGGACTCCAACGATGCAGCCGAATACGAGGCACTGCTACATGGTCTTTGCATGGCTGTCTCCATGGGTATACAACGCCTAGAGGTACGCGGTGATTCCAACCTCGCAATTTCCTAGTTCAATGGGGAGTTCGATGCAAAGGACCCAAAAATGGTGGCATATCGAAACACCATACTAAAAATATCAGCCTGATTCAAAGGACTGTAATTTCTTCACGTCGCTCGAGAGAGCAATCGGGCAGCCGACATCCTCGCTCATATGGGCGATAAGCACGACCCTGTGCCACCTAAAACCTTTGTGGAAAGGCTCTTTAAGCCATCCGTTGTGTGGCAGGGTGAGAGCGGAGAAGGCAATATGGACCTGATCACACCTCCAGCTGCCGAACACAATGCAGACACCATCGGGGGTCCGGACATCGAGATAACACCCTCTGCTCATGAGATCATGGTGGTTATCGCTCCTTGGACCGAACCATTCCTGGCCTACCTTAACAGGCAGGAGCTTCTCGACGACCAAAATGAAGCTCGATGCATAATTTAGCGCTCTAAAGCCTTTAAAGTACACGAGGGTGAACTGTATAAAAGAAGTACTACCGGAGTCCTTCTAAGGTGTATCTCTGAAGAAGAGGGAAGGCAGCTCTTGGCATAAATACATGATGGCTGCTACCTCTTGAGCATGCGTTGGTTTTCCCTTGAAGAGGAAAGGGTGATGCAGCAAAGTAGCGTAAGTATTTCCATCAGTTTTTGAGAACCAAGGTATCAATCCAGTAGGAGGCTACATACAAATCCCTCGTACCTGCACAAACAAATAAGAACCTTGCAACCAACGCGATAAAGGGGTTGTCAATCCCTTCACGGCCACTTGCAATAGTGAGATCTGATAGAGATAATAAGATAAATATTTTTGGTATTTTTATGATATAGATTGGAAAGTAAAGATTGCAAAATAAAATATATCGGAAACTTATATGATGGAAAATAGACCCGGGGGCCATAGGTTTCACTAGTGGCTTCTCTCAAGATAGCATAAGTATTACGGTGGGTGAACAAATTACTATGGAGCAATTGATAGAAAAGTGCATAGTGAAGGAAATATGCCCTAGAGGCAATAATAAAGTTATTATTTATTTCCTTATTTCAAGATAAATGTTTATTATTCATGCTAGAATTGTATTAACCGAAAACATAATACATGTGTGAATACATAGACAAACACAGTGTCACTAGTATGCCTCTACTTGACTAGCTCGTTAATCAAAGATGGTTAAGTTTTCTAACCATAGACATGAGTTGTCATTTTATTAACGGGATCACATCATTAGAAGAATGATGTGATTGACTTGACCCATTCCGTTAGCTTAGCACTTGATCGTTTAGTATATTGCTATTGCTTTCTTCATGACTTATACATGTTCCTGTAACTATTAGATTATGCAACTCCCGTTTACCGGAGGAACACTTTGGGTGCTACCAAACGTCACAACGTAACTGGGTGATTATAAAGGAGTACTACAGGTGTCTCCGAAGGTACATGTTGGGTTGGCGTATTTCGAGAATAGGTTTTGTCACTCTGATTGTCGGAGAGGTATCTCTGGGCCCTCTCGGTAATGCACATCACTATAAGCCTTGCAAGCAATGTAGCTAATGAGTTAGTTACGGAATGATGCATTACGTAACGAGTAAAGAGACTTGCCGTAACGATATTGAACTAGGTATTGGATACCGACGATCAAATCTCGGGCAAGTAACATACCGATGACAAAGGGAACAACGTATGTTGTTATGCGGTTTGACCGATAAAGATCTTCGTAGAATGTGTGGGAGCCAATATGGGCATCCAGGTCCTGCTATTGGTTATTGACCGAGAATAGTTCTAGGTCATGTCTACATTGTTCTCGAACCCGTAGGGTCCGCACGCTTAAGGTTTCGATAACAGTTATATTATGAGTTTACATATTTTGATGTACTGAAGGAGTTCGGAGTCCCGGATGAGATCGGGGACATGACGAGGAGTCTCGAAATGGCCGAGACATAAAGATTCATATATTGGATGATATGGTTAGGCCAAGGGGTCAAGCCCATGAGGCTTTAGGTCGGTGCAAAAGGAGTTTTGCGGAGGCCAGGGGCAAACGCCGGAGACCCTGGCGTCTGGCCCTGGGCCAGACGCCGAGGCCCATGGCGTCTGGGCCAGATGCCAAGGATTGTGGCATTTGGTCCTGGAGTCCGAGTGGGACTCTTGCCTTTCGGAAAAAACCGACTTTGAGGAGGCTTTTGCTCCAAGTTTCGACCCCGGGGCTCAACATATAAATAGAGGGGCAGGGCTAGCACCAAAGACACAACAATTGATCCCTTGGATCTCTTAGCCGTGTGCGGTGCCCCCCTCCACCATAGTCCACCTCGATAATATCGTAGCGGTGCTTAGGCGAAGCCCTGCGACGGTAGAACATCAAGATCGTCACCATGCCGTCGTGCTGACGGAACTCTCCCTCGACACTCGGCTGGATCGGAGTTCGAGGGACGTCATCGAGCTGAACGTGTGCTAGAACTCGAAGGTGCCGTAGTTTCGGTGCTTGATAGGTCGGGCCGTGAAGACGTACGACTACATCACCGCGTTGTGCTAACGCTTCCGCTTACGGTCTACAAGGGTATGTAGACAACACTCTCCCCTCTCGTTGCTATACGTCACCATGATCTTGCGTGTGCGTAGGAATTTTTTTTGAAATTACTACGTTCCCCAATAGTGGCATCCGAGCCTAGGTTTTATGCGTAGATGTTATATGCACGAGTAGAACACAAGTGAGTTGTGGGCGATACAAGTCATACTGCTTACCAGCATGTCATACTTTTGTTCGGCGGTATTGTTGGATGAAGCGGCCCGGACCGACATTACGCGTATGCTTACGCGAGACTGGTTTTACCGCCGTGCTTTGCACACAGGTGACTAGCGGGTGTCTGTTTCTCCAACTTTAGTTGAACCGAGTGTGGCTACGCCCGGTCCTTGCGAAGGTTAAAACAGCACTAACTTGACGAACTATCGTTGTGGTTTTGATGCGTAGGTAAGAACTGTTCTTGCTCAGCCCGTAGCAGCCACGTAAAATTTGCAACAACAAAGTAGAGGACGTCTAACTTGTTTTTGCAGGGCATGTTGTGATGTGATATGGTCAAGACGTGATGCTATATTTTATTGTATGAGATGATCATGTTTTGTAACCGAGTTATCGGCAACTGGCAGGAGCCATATGGTTGTCGCATTATTGTATGCAATGCAATCGCCCTGTAATTGCTTTACTTTATCACTAAGCGGTAGCGATAGTCGTAGAAGCAATAGTTGGCGAGACGACAACGATGCTACGATGGAGATCAAGGTGTCGCGCCAGTGACGATGGTGATCATGACGGTGCTTCGGAGATGGAGATCACAAGCACAAGATGATGATGGCCATATCATATCACTTATATTGATTGCATGTGATGTTTATCCTTTATGCATCTTATCTTGCTTTGATTGATGGTAGCATTTTAAGATGATCTCTCACTAATTATCAAGAAGTGTTCTCCCTGAGTATGCACCGTTGCCAAAGTTCGTCGCCAGACACCACGTGATGATCGGGTGTGATAAGCTCTACGTCCATCTACAACGGGTGCAAGCCAGTTTTGCACACGCGGAATACTCAGGTTAAACTTGACGAGCCTAGCATATGCAGATATGGCCTCGGAACACGGAGACCGAAAGGTCGAGCGTGAATCATATAGTAGATATGATCAACATAGTGATGTTCACCATTGAAAACTACTCCATCTCACGTGATGATCGGTTATGGTTTAGTTGATTTGGATCACGTGATCACTTAGAGGATTAGAGGGATGTCTATCTAAGTGGGAGTTCTTAAGTAATATGATTAATTGAACTTAAATTTACCATGAACTTAGTCCTGGTAGTATTTTGCAAATTATGTTGTAGATCAATAGCTCGTGTTGTTGCTTTCATATGTTTATTTTGATATGTTCCTAGAGGAAACTGTGTTGAAAGATGTTAGTAGCAATGATGCGGATTGGATCCGTGATCTGAGGTTTATCCTCATTGCTGCACAGAAGAATTATGTCCTTAATGCACCGCTAGGTGACAGACCTATTACAGGAGCAGATGCAGACGTTATGAACGTTTGGCTAGCTCAATATGATGACTACTTGATAGTTTAGTGCATCATGCTTAACGGCTTATAATCGGGACTTCAAAGACGTTTTGAACGTCATGGACCATATGAGATGTTCCAGGAGTTGAAGTTAATATTTCAAGCAAATACCCGAGTTGAGAGATATAAAGTCTCCAACAAGTTCTATAGCTAAAAGATGGAGGAGAATCGCTCAACTAGTGAGCATGTGCTCAGATTGTCTGGGTACTTCAATCGCTTGAATCAAGTGGGAGTTAATCTTCCAGATAAGATAGTGGTTGACAGAATTCTCTAGTCACCATCACTAAGTTACTAGAACTTCGTGATGAACTATAGTATGCAAGGGATGGCGAAAATGATTCCTGAGCTCTTCGTGATGTTGAAATCGACGAAGGTAGAAATCAAGAAAGAGCATCAAGTGTTGATGGTTGACAAGATCACTAATTACAAGAAAAGGGCAAAGGGAAAGAAAGGGAACTTCAAGTAGAACGACAAGCAAGTTGTCACTCCCATGAAGAAGCCCAAAGCTGAACCAAAGCCTGAAACTGAGTGCTTACACTGCAAAGGAAATGGTCACTGGAAACGGAAATACCCTGAATATTTGGTGGATAAGAAGGATGGCAAAGTGAACAAGGGTATATTTGATATACAGGTTATTGATGTGTACCTTACTAGTGTTTATAGTAGCCCTTGAGTATTTGGTACTTGTTCGGTTGCTAAAAATTAGTGACTCGAAACAGGAGTTATAGAATAAACATAGACTAGTTGAAGGGGAAGTAACGATGAGTGTTGGAAGTAGTTCCAAGATTGATATGATCATCATCGCACACTCCCTATACTTTCGGGATTAGTGTTAAACCTGAATAAATGTTATTTGGCGTTTGCGTTGAGCATGAATATGATTTGATCATGTTTATTGCAATACGGTTATTCATTTAAAATCAGAGAATAATTGTTGCTCTGTTTACATGAATAAAACCTTCAAATGGTCATACACCCAATGAAAATAGTTTGTTGGATCTCGATCGTAGTGATACACATATTCATAATATTGATGCCAAAAGATGCAAAGTTAATAATGATAGTGCAACTTATTTGTGGCACTGCCGTTTGGGTCATATCGGTGTAAAACGCATGAAGAAACTCCATAAAGATGGATTTTTGGAATCACTTAGTTATGAATCATTTGATGCTTGTGAACCGTGCCTTTTGGGCAAGATGACTAAAAACTCTGTTCTCCGGAACATTGGAACGAGCTACTGACTTATTGGAAATAATGCATACCGATGTATGCGATCCGATGAGTGTTAAGGCTCGCGGCGTGTATCGTTATTTTCTGACCTTCACAGATGATTTGAGCAGATATGGGTATATCTACTTGATGAAACATAAGTCTGAAATAGTTGAAAAGTTCAAAGAATTTCAGAGTGAAGTGGAAAAATCATCGTAACAAGAAAATAAAGTTTCTATGATCTAATCGTGGAGACAAATATTTGAGTTACGAGTTTGGTCTTCATTTGAAACAATGTGAAATAGTTTCGCAACTCACGCCACCTGGAACACCACAATGTAATGGTGTGTCCGTACGTCGTAATCGTACTTTACTAGATATGGTGCGATCTATGATGTCTCTTATCGGTTTACCACTACCGTTTTGGGGTTATGCATTAGAGACAGCTGCATTCACGTTTAATAGGGCACCATCTAAATCCGTTGAGACGACACCGTATGAACTATGGTTTAACAGTAAACCTAAGCTGTCGTTTCGTAAAGTTTGGAGTTGTGATGCTTATGTGAAAAAGTTTTCACCTGATAAGCTCGAACCCAAATCGAAGAAGTGCGTCTTCATAGAATACCCAAAGGTAACTATTGGGTACACCTTCTATCACAGATCCAAAGGCAAGTTATTCGTTGCTAAGATGGATCCTTTCTAGCGAAGGAGTTTCTCTCGAAAGAAGTGAGTGGGAGGAAAGTAGAACTTGATGAGGTAATTGTACCTTCTCCCAAATTGGAAAGTTGTTCATCACAGAAGTCAGTTCCAGTGATTCGTACACCAATTAGTGAGGAAGTTATGATGATGATCATGAAACTTCAGATCAAGTTGCTACCAACCCTCGTAGGTCTTCCAGAGTAAGATCCACACCAGAGTGGTACGGTAATCGTGTTCTAGAAGTCATGTTACTAGACCATGATGAACCTACGAACTATGAGGAAGCGATGATGAGCCCAGATTCCGCGAAATGGCTTGAGGCCATAAAATCTAAGATATGATCCATGTATGAGAACAAAGTATTGACTTTGATTGACTTGCTCGATGATTAGCAAGCCATGTTAAATAAATGGATCTTCAAGAGGAAGACGGACACTGATAGTAGTGTTACTATCTACTAAGCTCGACTTGTTGCAAAAGGTTTTCGACAAGTTCAAGGTGTTGAATACGATGAGATTTTTTCACTCCTATCGATGCTTAAGTCTGTCTGAATCATGTTAGCAATTGCCACATTTTATGAAATCTGGCAAATGGATGTCAAAACTGCATTCCTTAATGGATTTTTTTAAAGAAGAGTTGTATATGATGCAACCAGAAGGTTTTGCTAATCCTGAAGGTGCTAACAAAATATGCAAGCTCCAGCGATCCATCAATGGACTGGTGCAAGCATCTCGGAGTTGGAATATACGCTTTGATGAGTTGATCAAAGCATATGGTTTTATACAGACTTTTGAAAAGGCATGTATTTACAAGAAAGTGAGTGGGAGCACTACAACCTTTCTGATAAGTATATGTGAATGACATATTGTTGATCGGAAATAATGTAGAATTATTCTGCAAAGCATAAAGGAGTGTTTGAAAGGAGTTTTTCAAAGAAAGACCTCTGTGAAACTGCTTACATATTGAGCATCAAGATCTATAGAGATAGATCAAGACGCTTGATAAGTTTTTCAATGAATACATACCTTGACAAGATTTTGAAGTAGTTCAAAATGGAACAGTCAAAGAAAGAGTTCTTGCCTGTGTTACAAGGTGTGAGATTGAGTAAGACTCAAAACCCGACCACGGCAGAAGATAGAAAGAGAATGAAAGTCATTCCCTATGCATCAGCCATAGGTTCTATAAAGTATGCCATGCTGTGTACCAGATCTATTGAATACCCTACCACTAAGCTTGGCAAGGGATTGCAATAGTGATCTAGGAGTATATCAATGGACAGCGGTCAAAATTATCCTTAGTGGAATAAGGATATGTTTCTCGATTATGGAAGTAAAGGTTCGTCGTAAAGTGTTACGTCGATGCAAGTTTTGACACTAATCTAGATGACTCTAAGTCTCGGTCTAGATACGTATTGAAAGTGGGAGCAATTAGCTAGAGTAGCTCCGTGCAGAGCATTGTAGACATAGAAATTTGCAAAATACATACGGCTCTGAATATGACAGCTCCGTTGACTAAACTTCTCTCACAAGCAAAACATGATCATACCTTAGTACTCTTTGGGTGTTAATCACATAGCGATGTGAACTAGATTATTGACTCTAGTAAACCCTTTGGGTGTAGATCACATGACGATGTGAACTATGGGTATTAATCACATACAGATGTGAATATTGGTGTTAAATCACATGGCGATGTGAACTAGATTATTGACTCTAGTGCAAGTGGGAGACTGGAGGAAATATGCCCTAGAGGCAATAATAAAGTTATTATTTATTTCCTTATTTCATGATAAATGTTTATTATTCATGCTAGAATGTATTAACCGGAAACATAATACATGTGTGAATACATAGACAAACACAATGTCACTAGTATGCCTCTACTTGACTAGCTCGTTAATCAAAGATGGTTAAGTTTCCTAACCATAGACATGATTTGTCATTTGATTAACGGGATCACATCATTAGAAGAATATGTGATTGACTTGACCCATTACGTTAGCTTAGCACTTGATCGTTTAGTATATTGCTATTGCTTTCTTCATGACTTATACATGTTCCTGTAACTATGAGATTATGCAACTCCCGTTTACGGGAGGAACACTTTGGGTTCTACCAAACGTCACAACGTACCTGGGTGATTATAAAGGAGTACTACAGGTGTCTCCGAAGGTACATGTTGGGTTGGCGTATTTCGAGAATAGGTTTTGTCACTCCGATTGTCGGAGAGGTATCTCTGGGCCCTCTCGGTAATGCACATCACTATAAGCCTTGCAAGCAATGTAGCTAATGAGTTAGTTACGGAATGATGCATTACGTAACGAGTAAAGAGACTTGCCGGTAACGAAATTGAACTAGGTATTGGATACTGATGATCAAATCTCGGGCAAGTAACATACCGATGACAAAGGGAACAACGTATGTTGTTATGCGGTTTGACCGATAAAGATCTTCGTAGAATGTGTGGGAGCCAATATGGGCATCCAGGTCCCGCTATTGGTTATTGACCGAGAATAGTTCTAGGTCATGTCTACATTGTTGTCGAACCCGTAGGGTCCGCACGCTTAAGGTTTCGATGACAGTTATATTATGAGTTTACATGTTTTGATGTACCGAAGGAGTTCGGAGTCCCGGATGAGATCGGGGACATGACGAGGAGTCTCGAAATGGTGGAGACGTAAAGATTCATATATTGGATGATATGGTTAGGCCAAGGGGTCAAGCCCATGAGGCTTTAGGCCGGTGCAAAAGGAGTTTTGCGGAGGCCAGGGGGCCAAACGCCGGAGACCTTGGCGTCTGGCCCTGGGCTAGACGCCGAGGCCCATGGCGTCTGGGCCAGACGCCGAGGATTGTGGCATTTGGTCCTGGAGTCCGAGTGGGACTCTTTCCTTTCGGGCAAAACCGACTTTGAGGAGGCTTTTGCTCCAAGTTTTGACCCCGGGGCTCAACATATAAATAGAGGGGCAGGGCTAGCACCAAAGACACAACAATTGATCCATTGGATCTCTTAGCCGTGTGCGGTGCCCCCCTCCACCATAGTCCACCTCGATAATATCGTAGCAGTGCTTAGGCGAAGCCCTGCGACGGTAGAACATCAAGATCGTCACCACGCCGTCGTGCTGACGGAACTCTCCCTCGACACTCGGCTGGATCGGAGTTCGAGGGACGTCATCGAGCTGAACGTGTGCTAGAACTCGGAGGTGCCGTAGTTTCGGTGCTTGATCGGTCGGGCCGTGAAGACGTACGACTACATCAACCGCGTTGTGCTAACGCTTCCGCTTCCGGTCTACAAGGGTATGTAGACAACACTCTCCCCTCTCGTTGCTATACGTCACCATGATCTTGCGTGTGCATAGGATTTTTTTTGAAATTACTACGTTCCCCAACACATAGTTATGAGAATATCTAGGCATGATCATGTCTATAGGTATCACGTCCGTGACAAGTAGATCGAAACGATTCTGCATCTACTACTATTACTCCACACATCAACCGCTATCCAGCATGCATCTAGAGTATTAAGTTCATAAGAATAGAGTAACACATTAGGCAAGATGACGTGATGTAGAGGGATAAACTCAAGCAATATGATATAAACCCCATCTTTTTATCCTCTATGGCAACAATACAATACGTGCCTTGCTGCCACTGCTGTCACCGGGAAAGGACACCGCAAGATTGAACCCAAAGCTAAGCACTTCTCCAATTGCAAGAAAGATTAATCTAGTAGGCCAAACCAAACTGATAATTCGAAGAGACTTGCAAAGATAACAAATGATACATAAAAGAATTCAGAGGAGATTCAAATATTGTTTATAGATAATCTTGATCATAAACCACAATTCATCGGATCTCGACAGACACACCGCAAAAAGAATTACATCGAATAGATCTCCAAGAAGATCGAGGAGAACTTTGTATTGAGAATCAAAGAGAGAGAAGAAGCCATCTAGCTAATAAGTATGGACCCGAAGGTCTGTGGTAAACTACTCACACTTCATCGGAGAGGCTATGGTGTTGATGTAGAAGCCCTCTGTGATCGATTCCCCCTCCAGCGGAGCGCCGGAAAAGGCCCCAAGATGGGATCTCACGGGTATAGAAGGTTGCGGCGGTGGAAATAGGGTTTCGTGGTGCTCCTGGATGTTTTCAGGCTATATGAGTATATCACTAGTAGAAAAAGGGTCAAATGTGAAGCACAATAGTGCCAGTTGGAATTTCAGCCGGCACTAATGTGTACACTAGTGCCGGTTCATGGCGGCGATCAATAGCACCGGTTCGTGGCGAACCTTTAGTACCGGTTCATGCCACGAACCGGTACTAAAGAGGCCGTGTCAGCCTGCGGTCAGGCTGTGGCCCCACCATCACCATTTAGTGCCGGTTCGTACCACGAACCGGTACTAATGAGGTTATGGCAAGCTATTTTTAGTCCCACCTTGCTCCCCTAACAAGCCTTTTACCACCTTAAATATGTTATTTCTCAAACTATCACAAGCACTTGGTCTTCATTGAACTCTATGTGTAGAATTTGTGGCCGCAATATGAGTCTTCATCGGTTTATAAATTGTTGATGACTCATATTGACAATTCAGATTGTACACACAAAGATCATTGATGATCAAAGTATTTTTGATGTTATAAGATCATATTGACAATTTAGACTGTAAAGAAATATAAGATCATGATCTAAATGCTTTTATATTTTTTGCGTTCAGTATGCACCATTCAAAGCGACGCCATCAACTTTCAACCGTTTATGCCTTCATTTGCTATTTTTCATGCATTTAATGATTTGTTTTGAGAACTAAATGACCTGAAAATTGAAAAGCACTACAAATGAACTCTGAAAAAGTTGAAACTTGGCATGGTATCATCATTTCACCCACATATCATGTTCAAAAAAGTAGAGAGGGTTACGGCAAAAACTGGATGCACTTCGTTTACAAACTGGACAATCTCTTTCGAAGTATTCGGGTTTATGAGGTTATGGCAAGCTGTTTTTTAGTCCCACCTCGCGAAGTGAGAGGGACTAAGAGCGGTTTATAAGCCCTGAGTGCGGAGACGATGAAGAAGAGGCTCAATGCTCACGTTGCTTAGCTTCAAGCCTTCAGGAATACGGTAGACTGCATGGAGCTATGCGCAGTGCAGTTTACACTATTCCGAAAGGCTTGAAGCAAATTAACGAGCATTGCACCTCTTTTTATTTTTAATAACTTATTACAACTCCTCAGAAATAAATAGAAGAAAATAAATAATGCAGAAAAGGAAAAAAATTATATAAAGCAAAAATATTCACAAAGAAACTGAATACAGCATAAAAGAAATAACTATATAAACAAATTAGTAGAAGAAGAGGAGAAGGAGGAAGAAGAAGAGGAAGAAGAAGAAGAGGAAGAAGAAGAGTAGGAGAAGAAGAAGAAGAGGAGAAGGAGGAAGAAGAAGAAGAAGAAGAAGAAGAAGAAGAAGAAGAAGAAGAAGAAGAAGAAGAAGAAGAGGAAGAAGAAGAGGAGGAAGAAGAAGAGGAGGAGGAGAAGGAGAAGAAGAAGAAGAAGAAGAAGAAGAAGAGGAAGAATAAGAAGAAGAGGAAGAAGAAGAAGAAGAAGAAGAAGAAGAAGAAGAAGAAGAAGAAGAAGAAGAAGAAGAAGAAGAAGAAGAAGAAGAAGAAGAAGAAGAAGAAGAAGAAGAAGAAGAAGAAGAAGAAGAAGAAGAAGAAGAAGAAGAAGAAGAAGAAGAAGAAGAAGAATAAGAGGAGGAAGAAGAAGAGGAGGAAGAAGAAGAGTAGGAGAAGAAGAAGAAGAGGAGAAGGAAGAAGAAGAAGAAGAAGAAGAAGAAGAAGAGGAAGAAGAAGAAGAAGAAGAGGAAGAAGAAGAAGAAGAAGAAAGAGGAAGAAGAAGAAGAAGAGGAGGAGGAGGAGGAGGTGGTGGAAGAAGAAAAGAAGAAGAAGAAGAAGAAGAAGAGGAGGAAGAAGAAGAAGAAGAGGAAACTACTCAGAAATAAATAGAAGAAAATAAATAATGCAGAAAAGGAAAAAAATTATATAAAGCAAAAATATTCACAAAGAAACTGAATACAGCATAAAAGAAATAACTATATAAACAAATTACTCAAAAATAAATAGAAGAAAATAAATACTATTCAGAAATAAATAGAAGAAAAAAATAAAGCAGAAAAGGAATAACTATATAAACAAATTACTCAAAAATAAATAGAAGAAAATAAATTATATTAAGCAAAAAACTTCACGAAGAAACTAAATACAGCAAAAAAACTATTCAGAAATAAATAGAAGAAAAAAATAAAGCAGAAAATAAATAACTATATAAAAAATTACTCAAAAATAAATAGAAGAAAGTAAATAATGCAGAAAAGAAATTTTTTTATAAAAAACATGTTGGGGCTCTGTCCAGTGGGCCTGCCAGACCTTGGGTGTGCAAATACATACCCTGTAGGGCCAGCAGGCTCACAGGGCAGCACGCCCTAATTAGGCCCATAAGCCTGCTATATAGAGGAGTTCGAAAGGGCAGCCACGGCTGGGTTTATAAACCAGTGCGACTGCCCTTCGCTCGGCGAGGTGGGACTAAACGTAGCGCATAGCGGGTGGCAGCGCACGGGCATTAGTACCGGTTGGAGGCTCCAACCGGTACTAATGTGTTGCCCTTTAGTACCGGTTGGAGCCACCAACCGGTACTAAAGGCCCACGTTTCCCGCCGCTTGGGCTGGCAAAAATTGGCCTTTAGTACCGGTTGGTGGCTTCAACCGGTACTAAAGGCTCCCCATATATATACTTCACGCACGAAAAATCAGTTATCGCCGCCACTTCGTTCCACTTCTCGCGCGAGACATCGATCTAGCAGACGCCGCCGCCGCCGCGCCACCGTGCCGTCGCCCTCGCCGCCCCCGCCGCCCGTCATCGTCGTCGCCGCGCGCCCCCGCCGCCCGTCGTCGTCGCCGCCCCCGCCGCGCCCGTCTCGTCGCCATCCCCGGCCGCCGCCGGCCCGTCTCGTCGCGTCCCCGGCCCCCGCCGCCCGTTGTCGCTGCCCCTGCCACCCGCACGCGCCCGGCCCACTCCATACACACACACACGCATACACACACACACACATACACACACACACACACACTACACACACACACACTACACACACACTACACACACACATACACTATCTAGTTTATTTTTAGAATGTTAGAAATGTTATCATCGATGAATTAGAAATATGTTAATGTTTAGTTGAACTAGTTGAATTAATATATAGAACGAACTAGTTTATTTTTAGTAAATGCTTAGTTGAACTAATTGAATTAATATAACTAATTTATTTTTAGTAAATGTTTAGTTGAACTAGTTGAATTAATATATAGAACTAGTTTATTTTTAGTAAATGCTTACTTTGAACTAGTTGAATTAATATAAACTAGTTTATTTTTAGTAAAATGTTTAGTTGAACTAGTTGAATTAATATATAGAACTAGTTTATTTTTAGTAAATGCTTACTTTGAACTAGTTGAATTAATATAACTAGTTTATTTTTAGTAAATGTTTAGTTGAACTAGTTTAATTAATATATAGAACTAGTTTATTTTTAGTAAATGCTTAGTTGAACTAATTGAATTAATATAACTAGTTTATTTTTAGTAAATGCTTAGTTGAATTGATAGAAGTAGTTGAATTAATTGAATTAGTAAGTGTTTAGTTGAACTAGTTGAATTAATATATAGAACTAGTTTATTTTTAGTAAATGCTTACTTTGAACTAGTTGAATTAATATAACTAGTTTATTTTTAGTAAATGTTTAGTTGAACTAGTTGAATTAATATATAGAACTAGTTTATTTTAGTAAATGCTTACTTTGAACTAGTTGAATTAATATAACTAGTTTATTTTTAGTAAATGTTTAGTTGAAGTAGTTGAATTAATATATAGAACTAGTTTATTTTTAGTAAATGCTTACTTTGAACTAGTTGAATTAATATAACTAGTTTATTTTTAGTAAATGTTTAGTTGAACTAGTTGAATTAATATATAGAACTAGTTTATTTTTAGTAAATGCTTAGTTGAACTAATTGAATTAATATAACTAGTTTATTTTTAGTAAATGCTTAGTTGAATTAATAGAAGTAGTTGAATTAATTGAATTAGTAAGTGTTTAATGTTTCGCCTAATATGAACATAGGAAATGTCGTCTGACGACGGAAAAAATTTCATTATGTGCGAATACTGTGAAGACCAGCGCGGCCAATGCGACAGAAATTTCCTTGTTGATGGTAGGCGATTCAGCATCAAGCTGGATGAGACTTTCGAATTCGATACAGTAAGTCACAACGACAAGTCTGTTTTCGTAATTAAGCATGACTTATATATGCTTCATTTGCCTGACTTATAATTTTTAATTTTCACTATTCTACTAGCGCATCCCCTGCCATGCAAGAATTTTTGTCTTGGATAAGATAGGTTTCAAAGATATGGAAACTATGGAGGTAAAGAGAGCTTACCTGAAAACTGAGCATGATGGTTATACTTTCAACGTCAAAGTATACAATGCACACACGTACACCTATTTTGAATGCAAAACTTGGCAAGCACTATGCAAGGCTTATGCATTTGAGCCTGGTATGGTTATCACCTTTGATATTCGTCCGGAAGATGATATTGAAGGTAATAGAGACATATGGGTCGATGTGCAGACGCCTCCAGTTCTACCATTATGTGAGTTCTTCTCAACTATATTTTTGTCTTTGATATTGCTTATTCAAAAATAACTGACAACTAATTTCTATTGACAGCTTATCTCCATTCAACCAAACATGTCCGGCGCTTGGTAGACAGGACCTACTACTGTCCCGGCGCTGAACTAAACTGCGAGGAGATAAGTCATTATGTTTCATGGCTTGAGGATCTTCATACTGTCAAGACAAATTTTCTTCCTGCACTTAGAAATGTTAGTACTCAAAACGTGCGACCAATAGTGATGGTATTGAACTACGGTCACATCTATTTAGGAATGATGGTAAGATATTTACTATTTGTCCTCAGTGCATATTTTGCATACATATTTTTTTTGCTAAACTTTCATTGCTAAGTATATTAATTAAGTACTATACGATGTTCTTCAACAGGGACTCCCGATGACAGTTGTGCCTCAGGGGATCGAGACTAAAGGTCAGATGTCAATTGTTAGCTTACGGCCAAGATATCCTGCATTGCACATGAATGCATTCAAGATTTCTAGAAGCGATGAATGCTTAATAGTGAAAGATTGGAGGAAAATTGTTAATGATCGCAGAGAAGTACTAGGGGGCAGCAATGAGATGCGCAGCCCACGATTAGGAGACAGGTTCATTGGCATGCTCCAGTATGATCAATCAGGAGAGCAATACATGTTCTATGCTATTTTACTAGAGAGAGAGTAGCTAGCAGGAGTGATTTAGCTAGTTCTTCATGCTTCTCTTAATTAGTACTTGTCCTTTCATGTCCGTGTTCTTCGTTCTGAACTTAAGTGATTTGCTTTTGTGGTGTTATATATGAATGCTTATAATATCATGACAATCATGTTGAACTCGATGATTGGTTCTACTAGAAATTCTATATATATATATATATATATATATATATATATATATATATATATGCATAACGTGTACAATGTGTAGTATTGTAGAATACCAGCAAACGAAAAAGAATTAAAATGGAAACACAAAATTAAATGAAAAAGAATTCATAAAACTAAAAACCCCCCAAACCTTATAGTACCGGTTGGTCTTACCAACCGGTACTAAAGGGCTCCAGGCCCCCGGAGCTGGCTCGTGCCACGTGGTAGCCCTTTAGCACCGGTTCATGCTGAACCGGTACTAAAGGGGGGGGGGCTTTAGTGACCACAATTTAGTGCCGGTTATGTAACCGTCACTAAAGGGCCTTACGAACCGGTGCTATTGCCCGGTTCTGCACTAGTGTATATAGGCAAAGAAAGTCGATCAGGGGAGCCACGAGGGGCCCACGAGGGGGGGTGCCTACCCCCCAGGGCGCGCCCACCTGCCTCGTGGCCTCCTCGTTTCTTTCTTGACGTCCACTCCAAGTCTCCTGGATTGCTTTTGTTCCAAAAATAACTCTCCCGAAGGTTTCATTCCATTTGGACCCCGTTTGATATTCCTTTTCTGTGAAACACTGAAATAGGCAAAAAACAACAATTTGGACTGGGCCTCCGGTTAATAGGTTAGTCCCAAAAATAATATAAAAGTGTATAATAAAGCTCATTAAACATTCAAAACAGATAATATAATAGCATGGAACAATCAAAAATTATAGATATGTTGGAGACGTATCAAGCATCCCCAAGCTTAATTCCTGCTCGTCCTCGAGTAGGTAAATGATAAAAACAGAATTTTTGATGTGGAATGCTACCTAGCATAATTCTCAATGTAATTTTCTTTATTGTGGCATGAATGTTTAGATCCGAAAGATTCAAGAGAAAAGTTTAATGTTGACATAAGAGTAATAATACTTCAAGCATACTAACAAAGTAATCATGTCTTCTCAAAATAACATGGCCAAAGAAAGTTATCCCTACAAAATCATATAGTCTAGATATGCTCTATCTTCATCACACAAAATATTTAAATCATGCACAACCTCGGTTTCAGCCAAGCAATTGTTTCATACTTTAGTATTTTCAAACTTTTTCAATCTTCACGCAATACATGAGCGTGAGCCATGGATATAGCACTATAGGTGGAAGAGGGTGGTGGTTGTGGAGAAGACAAAAGGGGAGAAGATAGTCTCACATCAACTAGGCGTATCAACGGGCTATGGAGATGCCCATTAATAGATATCAATATGAGTGAGTAGGGATTGCCATGCAACGAATGCACTAGAGCTATAAGTGTATGAAAGCTCATCAAAAGACACTAAGTGGGTGTGCATCCAACTTGCTTGCTCATGAAGACCTAGGGCAATTTGAGGAAGCCCATCATTGGAATATACAAGCCAAGTTCTATAATGAAAAATTCCCACTAGCGTATGAAGGTGACAACATAGGAGACTCTCTTTCATGAAGATCATGGTGCTACTTTGAAGCACAAGTGTGGTAAAAAGATAGTAACATTGTCCCTTCTCTCTTTTTCTCTCATTTTTTTCTTCTTTTTTTCTTTTTTATTGGTGGACTTCTTTGGCCTCTTTTTTTATTTGGGCTTCTTTGGCCTCTTTTATTTTTCATAAAGTCCAGAGACTTATCCCAACTTGTGAGGGAATCATTGCTTCCATCATCCTTTCCTCACATGGGACAATGCTCTAATAATGAAGATCATCACACTTTTATCTACTTACAACTCAAGAATTCTTAGAACAAAATATGACTCTATGTGGATGCATCCGGCGGTGTATCGGGATATGCAATGAATCAAGAGAGACATGTATGAAAGAATTATAAAGGTGGCTTTGCCACAAATACGATGTCAACTACATGATCATGCAAGGCAATATGACAATGATGGAGTGTGTCATAAGAAACGAAACGGTGGAAAGTTGCATGGCAATATATCTCGGAACGGCTATGGAAGTGCCATAAAAGGTAGGTATGGTGGCTGTTTTGAGGAAGGTATATGGTGGGTGTATGATATCGGGGAAAGTTGCGCGGCACAAGAGAGGTTAGCAATGGTGGAAGGGTGAGAGTGCGTATAATCAATCAACTCAACATTAGTCATGAAGAACTCACATACTTATTGCAAAAATATACAAGTTAACAAAACAAAGTACTACACGCATGCTCCTAGGGGAATGGTTTGTAGGAGTTAACCATCGCGCAATCCCGACCTCCACACATAAGGAAGACAATCAATAAATAAAGCATACTCCAACTAAATCACTTAACGGTTCACCATACGTGCATGCTACGGGAATCACAAACTTTTAACACAAGTATTCCTCAAATTCACAACTACTCAACTAGCATGACTCTAATATTACCATCCTCATATGTCAAAACAATCATCAAGTATCAAACTTCTCATAGTATTCAATGCACTTTATATGATAGTTTTTATTATACCTATCTTGGATGCTCATCATTTTAAGACTAAAATTTTAACCAAAGCAAATTACCATGCTGTTATAAAGGACTCTCAAAATAATATAAGTGAAGCATGAGAGATCAATAATTTCTATAAAATAAAACCATCGCCGTGCTCTAAAAATATATAAGTGAAGTACTAGAGCAAAATTATCTAGCTCAAAAGATATAAGTGAAGCATATAGAGTATTCTAATAAATTACAATTCATGTGTGTCTCTCCCAAAAGGTGTGTACAGTAAGGATGATTGTGATAAACTAAAAAGCAAAGACTCAAATAATACAAGACGCTCCAAGCAAAACACATATCATGTGGTGAATAAAAATATAGCATCAAGTAAAGTTACCGATGGACAAAGACGAAAGAGGGGATGCCCCAAGCTTAGGCTTTTGGTTATCCTTGAATTTTACCTTGGGGTGCCTTGGGCATCCCCAAGCTTAGGCTCTTGCCACTCCTTATTCCATAATCCATAAAATCTTTACCCAAAACTTGAAAACTTCACAACACAAAACTCAACAGAAAATCTCATGAGCTTCGTTAGTGCATGAAAACAAACCACCACTTTAAGGTACTGTAATGAACTCATTATTTATTTATATTGGTGTGAAACCTACTGTATTCTAACTTCTCTATGGTTCATACCCCCCGATACTAGCCATAGATTCATCAAAATAAGCAAACAACACACGAAAAGCAGAATCTGTCAAAAACAGAACAGTCTGTAGCAATCTGTAACTTTCTAATACTTCTGGAACCCTAAAAATTATACCAAATTAGGAAGTTCTAGATAATTTGTCTACTAATCTTCTGAAAAATAATCAAATAAAAATCACGTTTCTGTTATCTATGAAAATTATTCTCATGCGTGCAAAAGTTTCTATTTTTCAGCAAGATCAAATTAGCTTTCACCGTACGTTATCCTAAAGGTTTTACTTGGCACAAACACTAATTAAAACACAAAAACACACCTAACCGGAGGCTAGATGAATTATTTATTGAATAACAGCAAGGAAAAATATTGGGTTGTCTCCCAACAAGCGCTTTTTCTTTAAAGCCTTTTAGCTAGGCATTGATAATTTTAATGATGCTCACATGAAAGACAAGAATTGAAGCGCAAAGAGAGCATCATGAAACACGTGACAAACACATCTAAGTCTAACATACTTCCTATACATAGGCATATTATAAGCAAACAAATTTGCAAGGCAAGCAAAAACTAGCATATGCAAGGAAGAAGAAAGAGACGATAGCAATCTCAACATGACGAGAGGTAATTTAGTAAGATAAAAATTTCTACGACCATATTTTCCTCTCTCATAATAATTACATGTAGGATCATAGGCAAATTCAACTAAATAGCTATCACATAACATATTCTCAACACGATCCACATGCATGTGAAGTTGACACTCTTTCAAAATAGTGGGATTATCATTAACTAAAGTCATGACCTCTCCAAACCCACTTTTATAAAAAAATACCATAAGATTGAACATTCTCCAAATTTTGGGATCTAAAGTTGACACTCTTCCAAACCCACTTTCAATATTATTGCAAACACTATTATCAATCTCATATTCATCATGGGGCTTAAATAAATTTTCAAGATCATAAGAAGAATCACCCCAATCATGATCATTGCAACAAGTAGGAGACATAGCAAAACTAGCATTCCCAAACTTAGGGTTTTGGATATTATTAGTGATACGTCTCCAACATATCTATAATTTATGAAGCATTCATGCTATTTTATTATCTGTTTTGAATGATTACGGGATTTATTATACACTTTTATATTAATTTTGGGACTAACCTATTAACCGGAGGCCCAGCCCATATTGTTGTTTTATTGCCTGTTTCAGTATTTCGAAGAAAAGGAATATCAAACGGAGTCCAAATGGAATGAAACCTTCAGGAGCGTGATTTTTGGAAAGGATATGATCCAGAAGACTTGGAGTTCAAGCCAGGGAAGGCTCGAGGAAGCCAGGAGATAGGAGGACGCGCCCACCCCCCTGGGCGCACCCCCTGTCTCCTGAACCCCTCGAGGCTCCCCCGACCGACTTCTTTCACGTATATAAGTCCACGTACCCTAAAAACATCGAATACGAAGATAGATCGGGAGTTTCGCCGCTGCAAGCCTCTGTAGCCACCAAAAACCTCTCGGTAGCCCGTTCCGGCACCCTGTCGAAGGGCGAACCCATCACCGGTGGCCATCTTCATCATCCCGGTGCTCTCCATGACGAGGAGGGAGTAGTTCACCCTCGAGGCTGAGGGTATGTACCAGTAGCTATGTGTTTGATCTCTCTCTCTCTCATGTTCTCTCTATGGCACAATCTTGATGTATCGCGAGCTTTCCTATTATAGTTGGATCTTATGATGTCCCCCCCCCCCTCTACTCTCTTGTAATGAATTGAGTTTTCCCTTTGAAGTTATCTTGTCGGATTGAGTCTTTAATGATTTGAGAACACTTGATGTATGTCTTGTAATGCTTATCTGTGCTGACAATGGGATATCACGTGCCACTTGATGTATGTTTTGGTGATCAACTTACGGGTTCCGCCCATGAACCTATGCATAGGGGTTGGCACACGTTTTCGTCTTGACTCTCCGGTAGAAACTTTGGGGCACTCTTTGAAGTACGTTGTGTTGGTTGGATAGATGAATCTGAGATTGTGTGATGCATATCATATAATCATGCCCATGGATACTTGAGGTGACAATGGAGTATCTAGGTGACATTAGGGTTTTGGTTGATTTGTGTCTTAAGGTGTTATTCTAGTACTAACTGTCGTGTCAAAACCGGCGGATCTCGGGTAGGGGGTCCCGAACTGTGCATCTAGGCGGATGGTAACAGGAGACAAGGGACACGATGTTTTACCCATGTTCGGGCCCTCTTGATGGAGGTAAAACCCTATGTCCTGCTTGATTAATATTGATGATGTGGGTATTACAAGAGTAGATCTACCACGAGATCAAGGAGGCTAAACCCTAGAAGCTAGCCTATGGTATGATTGTTGTTATTGTTGTTGTCCTACAGACTAAAACCATCCGGTTTATATAGACACCGGAGAGGGCTAGGGTTACACAGAGTCGGTTACAATGGTAGGAGATCTACATATCCGTATCGCCAAGCTTGCCTTCCACGCCAAGGAAAGTCCCATCCGGACACGGGACGAAGTCTTCAATCTTGTATCTTCATAGTCTTGGAGTCCGACCGATGATGATAGTTCGGCTATCCGGACACCCCCTAGTCCAGGACTCCCTCAGTAGCCCCTGAACCAGGCTTCAATGACGACGAGTCCGGCACGCATATTGTCTTCGGCATTGCAAGGCGGTTCCTTCTCCGAATAATTTGTAGAAGATTGTGAACACCAGGATAGTGTCCGGCTCTGCAAAATAAATTCCACACTCCACCGTAGAGAGAATAATATTTA